>NW_022199552.1:0-15011 GCF_009176525.2 Contarinia nasturtii | reverse complement strand
TATTTTGATGTAACAACTGAAAATTCAGACAAGTATCAGAAATTAAATAATTTGGAGGAGGGGCGAAAAAGTTGCACTTTATTGAAGATTGCAGACAGCGCAAGGCGACCACCTTCTGGAGGTATGGTTATCACAAAAGATAGGAAATTTCTCGGCATATTTTCGGATGTGAATGGATATGAAGTTTGTAACTATCATTGCTTTATTAACAATCCGAGGAGGACATGAGCTCGACGCCTGCTATGTTCTTGCAGACTAAAAACACTTATTGTGTTACTGACACAAATAAAACATTTGTTTTTACTTCGTTCTTCAATTATTCAAAGAAATGTTTTAATAAAATTGAACCTAATCAATGTTCACGGTGTTTCTTCTGATTGGATGAGGTAAACAAGTTTTATTTTTGTTTTCAGAATTGGTGATCTGTTCAATTGGTGAGCCGTGTCACCATCCAGTTGAAAAAAAGTTATCAAGTTCTCGTGGTAAAAACAGTTGATTAAAAGTCTGACGATCATAGGTGTTGACGGGAATTTTTTTAGGAGCTTGTAATGGCTAAGTTCTGCAGGTGTCCCTTTCAAAATACATAGAGGTCCTCGCAACAGTCAATTATATCTCGCTTAAAATGGGCTCGGATTCAAAGGGTATCGCGAATTTATTTCAAATTCAAAGGTAATGCGGAAAATTACTTTTCTTATCGCCGAAATTAGATTGGAGTTTTTGAGCTTGGTTCATGTTATTCTTTTGATTTTCAGCATGGAACAATTCCTCGATCAATGAACAAAGAATGAAAAACGTTCAAAGCTAGTCTTCGAGGTTTAATTTAAGACTTTGTATTATTTTGGATTTTTTGGAAACTCTAAATTTAATTTTGGCCAGTCTATAACTTGTTGTTAGTCTCAAAACTCATTGACAATTGATTTTTTCCCAATTCCTTTTACAAAATATTTCTAGTTTTACACAATAAACCACCGTAAGAACCAAAAGCTTGGAACGAATTCTAAGAAATCCATCGATAATGTTGAGAGTTCTGTTCCATAGAAGAAAATTCTGTTAAATTTTTAAGTAATATTTAGGTTATAATGAACATTTTGCCGAAATTTTCAAATAAAAATAATGTTCCAAAGAAATTATTTATTTAAAAATTATGGATTTCGGTGAAATGGTCGAAAAATTCAAATTAATCGCGAAATGTGTTGGTTGAAATTCTAAAAAAAAGTACAATAAATGAACATTTACGACATTAACCATACAATGCAAATTGCAAAATCAACTTAGCGTGAATTAACTGCAAATTCAAACGATGTGACTTGAATTTTTGATTGAGAAACAGTAAATAAAATAAGTAATTTCAAAACGTTTAGCAAGTTGTTTGTCATTTCTTTTTTTCATCATCATCATATATGTGGTTGATATCACATAGCCACAAGCTACAACCGATAATGTGATGCTATACATATGTGCGGGTTATTTTCAGTATTAAAAACAAAATCAATACATCCGCACGGCTACGCTACCAGCATGTGTGCGCATCATGCCGCGTCTGCTAACGTTCAAACCTTGCCTTACAAAACCTTATCAACTCGTTACTCAAAATAATCGTGTTTTCCAACATCGTCAGTGCCATGCGGAGCATGCAGTATCGCAGTGACTGTGTGTGAAAGAAGAACATTTTGATCAATACACGATCGTTTATTTAGAAAAAAAACTCACATTTGATGACATTACGAAATTCGGGATTTTTTTCGTGTCGAAATATGGCTCTAAGAACGTCAGTTTTAACATGAAATCACAAATAAAATACAAAATTTGAATACACAGTGTAAAATTACAAAGAATGCTTCTGAACGGACTGCAATACAAGACGGGTTCTTTACAGAGTCGCATTCATTAAGTCTCTGATGACTTTCAACACTTTTTGACAGTAAGTTCGCAGTGCGTTTGAAGCGACCAATTTAGTTTTAAAGTGACATTCATCCAAACCGATTCGTATACAAGTGATTCTAGTTAACAGTTCAGCATCTGTGATTTTAGCGAGTTTTTACCAATTTTATTCAAAATGAATAGTTATTTCACAGAAAGTCATATGTTTACGTGGAAGACGATTGGAAAAGGATTGGGATGTTTGTTAATTCCATTATGTCTATTTGATATCACCATTCAATCTATATTTTTTTTTGATAATATATTCGATCCAATTGAATTTGGTATTGCCAGTAAGTTTTTTTGTTTTATTCATGTATCACATTCAAATAATTCCGTATGACATCATTCGTTGTTGTTAACGCAAGCGTAAACAATTCGACGAAATTCGGCTATCAATGTGTGTAGTTCTGTTCTACTACCTGCGATCCATTTCTTTGAATTGTTTATATGGGAAATCCCGAAATAATTCACAATTCATGATGCTTATATTTCTACTTTGCAGCTTTGAATTTGATTTTGTGCGGGCTTTGGATGTATGGTATTGCAAAGGTAAAAAAAACCGAATCGCAAAAAAAAATTCATCTTAATAGTAATTTCAAGTTTTTCTTCAAATTTCATTCAACAGAGCAAAATAATCTACATGTCAATATCGCTCGTTTCTTGGTTCATCCAAATGATATTTATATTTACGTGGATAATATTGACAACGGATCATCTAATGAAACCGAAAGAATCTCTTTCTAGCTCTGTAAAAGTCTTGAACGCCTACGGTGCAATAGGTAAATAACGATTACACAGTAAATACGATTGACATTGCAGCCTTGAATTATGCGGTAAAACCCGGTCGTTTAGACTGGCATAAATACCGATTAAATAAAAAGGGTTTCGCTGCAGTTCATTGAAGAAAAAATAATTGAATTTTAATTAAAATTTGTTCTTTTTACATTTTTCAGTGTTTATGCTCATCTATTTTGCATTTGCTGTGATAAGTTTCAAGAAAATTCGAGAAGAAATCCACATACCACCCATTCCGAAACTACCTATACTCCCAAGATGGAATGTAATCACCCCTCAACCACGTCCGAGGATCAAAGTGAAAAAATATATTAATTTGCTTGATGATCAAAATTGTGATAAAGTTTAATCTCAAAAATAATTGTAATTTGTAAATAATTTAGGTTTTTTTACTTGAAATTTGATCAGACCAACCGGGGATATCGTTGACATAATTATATGTAAACGTCAGTGGCATCTAAACCGAAAACGCCATCTTTGGTTGCACATCAGTAGCTATTTCTGTGACAAAATTTTCACTTTAATTTAAAATAAAATAAAAGAATTTAAGTTTAATCCCACATTTTTTTAAAAAATCCTAATTTAAATTATTGAAATCATATTTAAAATCATTTGTTGAAACAAAATTCATTTTTTTAACTATTTATTGCCATCGATTTGAAGGAGCGAAATTGACAGTACACTGTAGATATTAAAGAAACAATACATACACAAGCATCACATATACGCTTAAAGTGGTCATCACAGAAACGAAGCTGAGTATGCGCACATGTATTAGTATTTTCATACACAGAATGTTTCGTTCCTCTGTTATAAAGTGTGATGTTTGTCTGTATATATTGTTTCTATATGTTCTACTCCATGAAATCGACGACAATTAAAAAAATGAATTCAAAAAAATTGTTCAAGTTTTGTTTTAATATTTTACCTGAGGATTTTTCAAATAGTCGGGATTAGACTTGAACTCTTTTTGAATGTATATTAAACTATTTAATTTGAACCAATCAATATTGGTTGGTTAAAAAACTCGCAACAGATGGGGAACAAGAGATGGCGTTGTCGTAGATTTAGGAACGTACAATAGTCATCATATTACCGGGTTTGATCAAACAATATATTCAGCTGCCGTCATCTGGATATTTCAGCTCATCTGGATGTCGTCAGCAGATGATGCGAAGTGAAAACAATAGAAGTGATTGTTATAGTAATACCAGTATATAACAAGCTTATATACCTATAACAATCACTTCTATTGTTTTCACTTCGTATCATCTGCTGACGATATCCAGATGAGCTGTAATTTCCAGATGACGACAGCTTAATATATTGTCTGAATTTGATATATGAACGAAATGACCGTTTGAATGTAGTTATAGCTTATTATGGGCAACAATGTGACAATTCTCTAGAATAAATTTTGGATATATTTATGATGGGACTTAAAATAATAATTAGAAAAATTGAGAATCTTATTTTTTTAAATATTATTTGGATATTACATTGTAGAAATCCACCCATATGCCGGTCTTATTCTCTCTTCTTTGTTTTCTTATCGTCAAATGTGTGTGAATCTAATACAAAACAGACGTTTCTAACACAGCCGGTTTATACTACTGTTTGTATTCTATGTACGGGTTATTGTTTTATTTTCAATCGAAAGTTTACCTGCTTCAAATTATGACCACCGGATTAGTCGGCGTATCATAGTAAAGCGAATAAATTCGTTCTTTTAAATATGTTCACTGTAAATTTTTGAGATTTTTTCTTCCGCGCCACAAAAATATTCAAAAATGTTTGGCCAGAAATGGAAGACGGCACTTTGCAAATGAGAAACTTAATACATGTTGTTCAAACCGAATCACAATGGGAATCCAAATCGAGAGTATAATTTTATTATCTCGTTTATGTGTGCGTAATATAATGTTTATTTTGCTACATCAGTATTTTTTAATCGAGGTGTAGATTGGCGTTTAAGGTAAGTGTGCGCACAGTATCGCATTGGCTGTGAACTGAAAAGCAGCTTTTGGATTGTGTGTCTTGATGAGTTTTGATATTAAAAATGTGCTAAAAAAATGTTTGCCTTAAGTTCTTTCATCAAACCGAAAATAATCACTAGAAAATTTAAGCTGGAAAATCAAGTATTTAATACCATGTAAAATCGTTGCAAAGAACTCGAGCGATAACGAGGAATAAACGTGTAAAAAAACTTTTTTTTTTATTCTATCGAAAGCGTGAAATTTGAAAACTTTACATGCGCGAAATCGATCGCCGACATTCAAAACAGAAGTGCTGAAAAATACTCACATAATAATGAATACTAATCGGACCATATGGAAGTTTGTATGTGTAGTAGTGGGATGTGTAGGAGTAGTGTTTAACTTGATTTTGTTTTATCTATGGAAATATGACATCGACGCTTTAAAGACTGAATCGCACAAATTTTATGTAGCTTCGGCCATAAATTTGATGGCAGGTATTATCTGGTTTTGTGGAATTTGGAAGGTGAGTGCATCGAAATTCAAATAAACTCAAAAGATTTATAGACTTCCCAAAGATAAGGTGAAATGTTTTGAATTCCAAACGAATTTTCATTTGAATTCCAAAAAGATTTCCGGAAAAAGTATTTTCACGAAAATGTTCCGGCATTCGATCTAAACAAAAAAATCTATCTTTCTATTTTAATAGAATAAAACAGCATTAATGGCAACATCCTTATGCTGGTGGTCGTTGCAATTGAGCCTTTGGCTCTTTGTCATTTTGATCTACTTAATTATAATCGTATGTCGGAAATTTGACCAAAGGCTCAAGTATGATGGATATATTCGTGACATCGTAGATGTATATAATGTTGATGATGCCATGGCTGTTCGTGGAACAGGTAAACACATATTTTTTTCGCTTTATCAGACTAGAAAAAGAATGCATGGTCCGCAAAAAAAATCTTCAAACCATGGTATTGCAATATGAGTAGCTCATTTTTCCGTCCTTTGCAGCGTTTCATGTGAGTTTTTATCTGATAGCTGTAATTTGCTATGCAAAATTAAAAGATGCTATTCAAAAACACCGATTGAAAGTTCCGAGAGCGAGTGTTGTTTATACAGCAGCCCCGACAGAATGGTGATCCTGGGCGGTCCTGAGTAAAACATTACACATATACTTTTAATGTAAACAATAAACGAGTTCGACTTACTGCCAGGCGATGTGCAGTTCTCACTATAGAAGTCTATTTGAAAGGACAATGTACTTTGGTATAAGCATAAATACTGCATGGCATGGTGTGACAGTCAAATTTTCTAGCATAAACTTCAATTATCTGTAAATAGATTTATTGAAATAAAATTTATAAGTAAATGCCAAACCATGTTTTTTTCTCAAAAATGTCTTAAATTTTGTTTGTTCAGTGTGAGTGCCGTACGATGACTACGCTGTGATATTTTAAAATCGAATTTCCACGATTGAATTCATCGTTTCAATGTGTGACAAACGTGTGTTATTTTTGTGATCATTCGCCGCATTTTCATTGTCGCTCAAATGATGTGTCGTAGACAAGCGTCTACGCTGGCCTGTAACAGAGCACAGTCGCACTTTGGTCACGATCGGAAAATATGTAAGAAAACATATTTTAGTCACATTTTCTGAATTTTTGACTTGATATAAAAAAAAACAGTGAAACTTTGAATTTTCCAAAACAATATATAAAGTGATTACTTTTTGTTGATAATTTTTTCAAACTAATGAATTCTTGAAGAAAAGGAATGAAACGATTCAAAAATAGAATTTAAATGTGTGATCATTGATTAAGCATATAAAAAAAATATTTTTTGGCTTTCTTCCAAAGAACGATCCAGTCAATTGGGCAAGGTCTAGTGTTTAAAAATACATTTCTTACGCATACACAAAACTGTTTTTATTCATAAAAAGAAAAAAACAAATCACAAACAAAAATAAAATGAATAAAGTAAAACGGATTGGAAAATGGGAAATCGCTGGACTATTTACTGGTGCGTTTGGAATTATATTGAGCATCACAATGCTGTATTTTTGGGAGACTGATAATACACGAATTCAAGTACAGAGTGTATCATTTGGTATGTATGGTGTCTTATTAAATCAAATTACTTTGGATATCACTGATTTAGCACTCTGCTTTTGTTAAATATTTTAAAGTCGCGTCCCGCCCAACAATATTTTGTTCACACCGCTTAATCGTTTTCTATAATAACTTCTATTTACAATTTCTACAGTTCTGGGATTGAATTTGATAGCAAGCATCATATGGTTGTGCGGCATTTCGTTGGTTCGTGTATTTCATTGAATAGACAATAAATTATATTTTTCTTTTGCGCATCGTTTTTTTTAATCGTAATTCATGACAATCGTTCTCATTTCAACAGAACGAAAAACAATTTTTGCTGATTCCAATTATTTATTGGACATTGTTACTAATTCCATGGATTATTTACTTATTACTGTGTGCAATATTGGTAATCTGTACTCGTTCCGCTGACAGTGGTATCAATGATCTTTGGAGTCGTAAGAACTATAGTATATATGGTACCGTTGCAATGCCGATCACAGGTGAAATATTTTAATTACATCCTACGTTTTTCCTACTAATTTTCTCTTTTTTTAAAACAGTACTAGCTGTGATCTTCTACATAGTGGCATTGGTGTGTTACGATGAAATTAAAAAAGAAATTGAAAGAAAATTTCCGCCGCTATCTATAGTTCATCCAAAAATTCCAGCCGAAAATAAGGAATTGAATGCTTAATGTACCATTTTTTAACTATGCAATGAAAAAAATTGGTTTTCAACAAATCGGCCATTATTATCAAATAAAGAAGACTCCAAAAATATATTTTAAAAAGAATAAAAAAAATTCACGATAAAAATCTTCGAGGAAAGAATTTCATGTAACAAATTTAAGAAAATTCATTTAAAAAAAATGTGTTGGTATAGCATAAAAATACTCCTAAACTCGCTTATGTAGGTAAAATTGTTCTAAATCAATGTAATCATATAAATGATTGCCCGAGAATGAAAGCGTAGAAACACAAATGCGTAGAAAACAAATGACGACAAAATAATAAACACATATTTCGTGCAGAGCTGAAATTTCGTGAACAAACGTTAACAAATATCGCTGATAGGCGATTTGTTTGTCAAAGTTCAAAGTTTCGTGTAAGTTTACTTTAAGATTTTCTGCGTGGTAAACATGTAACTTGTTTGTTTATGGCGGTGTTACATTTCAATAAGTTGTGAATAGAATTCTCGCTTTCATTCTCGGACATTCAAATAATTGTTAATCTTAATAATTTATATAATGCTGGAGTCAACGAAAAATGTCAAATTATATGTTAGCATTTCTTTTCTTTTCGCTATTCGGAATAAATCAAGGATTTGAAGCAACTGCGACGTATTTTGAATGTAAATCTCATTTTGCATGTTCATTTTTTTACCAGAAAGCATTTACAATTCAAGGAATAATAGCTACTCTATCTAAGATGAGTCATCTCCAGCTCTGTGAAAGTCAAAATCTTGTTAGTATGAAAAAGTGCAAACTCTATGAATGTTGAATAAGGAATAAGGAGAATAAAAATGAATCATCAGCTAAGATAGCTGTGTGTATTGGTTCTGTATTTAATTCGCCGATGTAGCTGTTTATAGTAAAAACTTTATACCTCAATGCATAATGCGTAATATTTGTCGATTACGCGCTAGGGTGCTTTCCAAAACACAAACCTTCTTGGTCAGTCACGCTGATATAAAGACATATTTTCAACTTGTAACTTTTGAAATTGTATTTTCGTAAAACTTATTTTAAAATCATAATTTTTCAATAAAATTGATGGAATTTTATCATAGATTGATTGTTGACTGCATTTAAAGAGTGCATACCCGTTCGAACAATTGGCGCCTTTTGAAGGGCGCACACACTATTTCTGCGCCTTTTGCTAGGGGGTTCCGACTTATACGAATGTTCCATATGCGAGCGAATTTTTCATATATATTTTGCAAATGGAAACGAATGGTTGCGAATGTTTCATACAAATTTTGCGAATGGTGGCGGATGTTTCATACAAATTTGCGGACGTTGTCGAATGTTTCATACACATTTTGCGGATGGCGCATATGAAAAGTCGGCTCCCTGAATAATACCCGATTCTATTTTACCCGACACTTAAATTGAATTTTACCCGACGTCGGTTAAAGTTCACTTTTCAAAATGAATTTTACCCAACGCCCAAATTGAATTTCACCCGACGATTTTTACATCGGGTAAAGTTCATATTGTGAAAATGAATTTTACCCGACGCAAAAACTGAATTTTACCCGACGTCGGATAAAATTTATTTTCACAATATGAACTTTATCCGATGTTAAAAAAACAGTCGGGTAAAATTCATTTTTCAAAAAATTGACATTTATCCGACGTCGGGTGAAATCCATATTGAAAATGAATTTTATCCGACACGCAAAATGAATTTTATCCGACGATTTTCAGGTCGGGTGAAATTCATTTTTGAAAATGAATTTCACCCGACTAATAAATTGACTTCTATCCGACGATTCTTACGTCGGGTGAAATTCATTTTTCAAAAATGTATTTTACCCGACGCTCAAATTGACTTTTATCCGACGTCGGGCGAAATTCATATTGGAAATCAATTTTACCCGACACGCAAAATGAATTTTATCCGACGATTTTCAGGTCGGGTAAAATTCAATTTTCAAAAATGAACTTTACCCGACGCTCAAATTGACTTTTATCCGACGTCGGGTGAAATTCATTACTTTTAATGTAGCTGTGCTTCAATGAAGAACTGAAAACTAGAATTTTAAGTATTGTAAGTATTCTATCAGAAAAATACAAAAACCGTATAAAGCGTAGTGTATTGTAAAACTGTATAAAATAAAGAGGCTTACGCACGCAAGCTGACTTTTCCGAAATTATGGTCTATGTATGGTTGCAGTAACTTAAATTACAGTGAAAACTTGTGAATATTATTTTCTTATCAAAATAAATAATCACACCAAGTTTAAAGAAATTTCAATCAAAAAAAAGCCTGTTCAAAATTTCACATCATTACGGTACCACAAAGGCATGTCTTTCATACAAAAATGAAATTTTTTGTGGATTTTTGTATGAAAAATTGATTGCATCTTAAAACTAACATAAGATTCGGGTTTCTCGTGCCAAGAAACCCCCCACCACACATTCTTCCAGCGTTCGAATTGAAAGTATATCAATTTAAGGCATTTTTACTTTTCCGCACACCCACTGTGTGCAGTAAAGTATTGCAATCACCCCAAAATTTTGAAATCGCTAAAAATCGTTTTTCTATGCGTTTTGGGTATAGAGAAGCACAGAGCAACGGTTTCTTGGCCACGTCAATGTATGTGCGTGGTACCCTGTACGCTGTACCCCAAGTGGATGGCTCTAAGAAGAGACACATTGCGAATGGTTTACATTAATGCCATCTGTTGGCTTGGAGAAATGGGAGAGATTGTGACATTTTTGACGTAATTTATTTTACGTATTCATGTTTTTGGCAAGTCATTTGTCAATTTGGAACGTCCTGTTTCAATATCAATCAAATCACCAAGCCATTTGTTAGGTTACATAAAATATTTAAAAACAAACATAAAACAATACACAGCTTTTGGTAAAAAACAAAATAAAGAGATAAAATAAACTTAAAGAATAAATTACTGATAAAAAATATATCAGTCTAATATTTATTTCTCACCATTTTTATAACGCTATTTACAGCGACTTCAAAATGCGAAAATTGACGAAATGTCATAAATCTAAATTGACAAATGACTTGTCAAAAACATGAATACGTAAAATACATTACGTAAATTTGGTTGGAGACGTCGGAGAAAAATAATATTTCATCATAAAAAAAAAAATAGTTTTGTTCAAAAATTCAAATAAAATCTAAATTTAAAAAATATATTATTATTATAAAGGAAAAATATATTACTTAAAATAAAAATAAATAATAAATATGTGCATTTGTGTTACGTTACATAGAGCAAATTTGTTTACATGCTAGAGATGTAAATTTAGTTGAGGGATGTCAGGTATGATGGCGCTGATTAGCGAGACTCGCATAAAAAAGTCTCCAATCTCATATATGTGTCATCCACGTGCTGTACCCTGTACCCTGTACGCAAAAATTTGTTAACACGATAACTTTCAAACAAGAAAAGTAATTCAAAATCTGACTTCACAGGATGATTGGGGGTGCCGAGGAATAGAAATCATTAGATTTTGAGCGACTTTGGTTGACAGAGTGAAGTGTCATGTCTGGTGTGATGCCCACCCAATAAACAATTGTTGGGGCAAATTCATCCATTATCGGGCATATGTTGACGGTCAATTTTGTGGCCGGATTTGTGTGTAGTTTCAGTCATTTTCAACGTCACCAGTGGAAGAAAAAGAAGGAGAAAGAAAAAGTTACCTAAAATATATAGGGCCATATTTCTATCGGCGAAAATGGATTTTTTTCGAATGTTATTTAACTGAGCGCCACATCCAAATTAAATTCATTTTTAACATTTGATAAAATAATACTTACCTACAGATAAATCTGTACTGAACTGTGTACAATTACACATTTAGACAATGTGTACTATACACAATCACCAAAGCCACAAAATACAAGCTTTGCTACTAACTACCAGAGTTATTATATTTTTTCTTTTTGATTTCGACGCTGCTTAATCATTGATATGGAACAACGTTTGCATTGGCTCTTCTGCGTGCTGGTTGTCTTCTACGCAATGGTGGTGGTCTTGGAGGTGCTGGTGCTCTGACATACGAGTTGTGCATTTCAAATTGAATATGTAACAAAGACCTGTAATTAATAAGAGGCAATTTAAATTATTGGAAAATATACCAAATAAATTACAGTGTTTACCTTTGTACATAATGCATCTATCCGCAACAATGTCTCGATGCCAAACGGTGCAAAATCGTTTTTGATGTTGCTGTTGTTGTTGTTGTTCCGGATATTTATCAGCGTCGCCTCCCATTTGAATTGCATTCACAGGGTTTAGTAGCCAGTTTTTCAGAAAGTACATTTTCTTTGACTCTAATCGCCCTGGTTGAAATTCTGCTGGTTGATTTGCTGGATCCATGATGCCTTTTGCGATCAATTTCTTCACGCAGCTATCTTTCTTTTTGCGTCGTTGACTCTTCTTCGTCACAATTAGCCGTGGTAGTGAGATATACGGTTCTATTTCTTGTGGTAGTGGTGCATCGCGAGTACAGTGGCACACTTTGAATCGATATTTTTGTGTTTGAATCGGGAATTTCTTCTGGCAATTCGCACAGTGTTGAGATGTGAAATCTTCATTCACTTTGTGTACATCTGAATGGCCAAGTTTTTTAACGCTGCATTGAAGATGCCGTGTACCTGGGCATCGTTTTCCCTTTTTTATGCCAATTGGTGAATTGGGTGCCATATCCACTGCTCCGATGTTTATAAGCGATGGCTCATTCTTTGTTATTTTTTTCGCCAGCCAATCTTTCTAACCTTGTGACCCGATGTATTTGTCAAACGAAAGCCGTGCATAACGTCGCCGAGTATATGCAGCCACTGCATCTTTCACCATGGTTAATCGATGCCTGACGTAATTTCTCCATCGGATTCCTCGCGGTGATGGTATCGATGGATAGCTTTCACGGTCCAATTGCTCTCGTTGCGTGAATCTGGCAGTCATACGCTTTCCCATTTTGTCTCTGACTTTTTGTCCGGCACCCCAATGATATGACTTCGAAGATATCTTGAAATTTTCCTTTAACAAAAAAATTTAAAAATGAGCATTGATTTTTGTAGAAAACATTTTATTTAAATATAAACTCACCTCAGTGCGATCTTCAATATTCCGACGAATTCCGGCTAAGTATGTTTTCATACCGGGATCAATTGCGACGATGTATTTATACTCATTGTTCTCGAGTTTTTGCTTGATTTTTTGTCGATTCTCGATCTCAGGCTTTGGTGTTCTGTACAATACCGACGCGGAAACACTATCGCAAACTATCATGTGATGAAAGTTTTGGTTCGGTTTCTTGATCTCGTTGATTTTGTCCATGTTGAACAAAATGGCCCATGCTTCATCTTCGTTCTCCTTGTAATAGTTACGGCTATACATATTATGCCCTCCATCATCATTGTTAAATATCTTCGGCACAACTTTCCATTGGGCCAGCAGGCTCATCAAATCAACTTGATCGAATTTAATGTGTTTCAACTGCGAGTCACATATCGGTATGACGGTGAAATTTCTTATTTTTGGTGGCAATGGCTTGGATGGTTTGCAATAAAAAAGCGGATGGCGTTGGTGTCGTAGCCATAATTGCACAAGATCGTGATGCTCTTCCAAAAATATACTTATTTCACGTTGAATGAAGATGAAAAACCACAACGATTCAAACCACTTTTTCTCGATGTATTCAATCATTGACAAATGGTTGCGAAATGATGGTAAACAGCGTACGGCGACTTGTTCATACAACTCATTCATTCTGTTCGTTCGGTGTTGATCGCCTCCGGTACAATCTTGATTGAACATAAGATTGTTCTTTGCATTTCTTATGTCAATGCCATCAAATTTTATGAGCCGATTAGTGCTTCGTTCAATTGATAGCGAATCATTTCAACACAAGAAGTTCTCCAATATATTATCTAAATGCGTTGTCAAATTTGTCGTAACATTTGATAAATATTGTTGATTCAAGTATTCAAATGCGTTGCCCATTTGGTACCTACTTGGCCATTCAAATTGATCATCGGCAATCATTTCAAGGAATCCACGTGGTATTTCCGGTTGATTTGGATTTTCCAAATTTTCTCGTGATACGGCGGCGAAACACTCACGTATAACATTTTTTCCAACACTGTCAATGAAATATTGCCGATAATCGTTATCTGCTGCAATGTTGACAACATATAAAAACAATGTCGAACCTAGGTAGCATATTACTGTACCATCGTAGCATTTATGGAAAAAATGCTCTGTTAGCGCTTCCGAATATTCAGACTTGAATACCGAAGGCGCTGACAGTTTTATCGATCGCAACTCTTCATTGTCGTTCAATTTTGCCGTATTTTTCTTAAAGGCTGAATTTATTTTTGCACGTCTCTTCTTCATTGTAATGAAAATTAAATCTGTTCAGAAAAAAAAACACGAAAAAAATTGTCAAATTCGTGACACACAGTCCATTGATCACTTCAAAAAAAAAATCAAGAAAAATGGTTCGTTTTTGAGTACTTACCAACAACACCGTCACATTCACTGCAAAATGACAAAAAGCGCGTTCGAAAATGTTGTATTCACGATGGAATGGTCGGCAATTGGAACACAAGGCTAGCGAGAGAGATTAAATAATTGCATAAATTTAATTAAAACACTTTTTCATTTGAAAAATATATATACAAATATAGAGCGGTCAAAAAGACGCTACACTTACTGCTGTGAAATTCTTTACTAAACTGTGGGATCACCTCAAAAATGCACCCGAATTTATAGGGAATTATTGTTGAATCGACAAAAGTAAACGTTTATTAAAAATGGCCGATGATCAAAATCGAAATGTAAATCACCGTATGAAAATATTATTTGTAAAATAGCATAAAAGCACTCGTGGTTTGAAGCACAATTTTGAAAATGAACAGAAACTGTTTTTCAAACGTTTTGATATGAAAATGAGATTTTATTTGTGTTGTCGAAGAAAACGATTTATTTAGTCACTTTCATTTCACCATCAGAATATATTGTGTTCTGATTTACAAAACAACTCCTTCTGAAATGTTACGATTGAAACTAATCAACACAATGCACCGTACACATTTGAAGTAACAAGCAAAATGAACGTCGGCGAGAAATGTCAAATTATAAACAAAGAGAGATGTGTGATTTTCGGTTGAAATCTGAATTTTGCTGACACAAGCAAATTAAGAAAAATCTGAGTGAATACACAGAGTGATACATAATGTATATGTAGACAGAAATGCATTTGAATAATCAATACGTTGTTTTAATGCTGTTATTGCTTACGAAGCATACTGTTAATCAACGAACACACATAGCTATCACACGGAGTCTGTCGAAACGTTTTATGTAAACACAATCGAAAAGAGAAATGTTTATGTATGCGATGCGATTATTGTTTATAAAAATGCTTTAAACTTCAACTCCGACATCAAGTCTCACGCCAGTGAGACAAATAAATGGAAATATTCTATTGAAATATATTACTTTTTTGCATACAATT
>NW_022199551.1:236648-236792 GCF_009176525.2 Contarinia nasturtii | reverse complement strand
GATTTTGAATCAGTTGTTAAAAAAGGGATGCATGTTTAACGATGATTCTTCTGGAACTGGGCTTCGATGGATCCTCAGGATCATCAGAACCGCTCCCAGTTCTGGAAGTGGGTTTTGGTGGATCCTCAGGATGGACCAGACTAT
>NW_022199551.1:227971-236548 GCF_009176525.2 Contarinia nasturtii | reverse complement strand
ATAAATCCGATATGCGGCGCTGATTTAAATGTCACTCTATGTCATTCCACAATGATACATTTTTTGACTTGACAATATATAAGCTCTTCATTCAACATGCATAATTTTTGAACGGTCGAGTAAAAAAAAGAAACATATCATAAAATATTCTTCTTACGTTTATTTTAAATTTATTTGTTTAAAAATAACAATAATTTCAATTTTTTTTTTCATAGATTGAACAAGAATCTAATGTAAAAAGTAATACCAATGCGACACCTACCGTTAAAATAGAAAAGGAAACTTATTTGGAATTGTAACATTTTGGTCCGCCATAACAGCATCTTCGTTTTGCTTCTCTGTGATTGGTCAAGTAAAACGAAGATGCTGTCATGGTGGACAAAAATGCTACAATGGATACCAACTAAGTTTCTTTTTGCATTTTTACGGTAGGTGTCGCATTGTCATTACTATTTACATTGGATTCTTATTTAATCGATGAAACATTTTTTGTTGAAATTATTGTAATTTATAAACAAATTAATTTTTTTATAAAAAAAAAATTTAATAAATTTTTTAATGAAAAATGTTAGAAAAATATTTTATGACATGTTTTTTTTTCAACGATTCAATAATTATGAATGTGTATGCATTTTAAATGAAGAGCTTATATATTGTCAAGCCAAAAAAGTATTATTGTGAAATGACAGAGTGACATTTACATCAGCGCCGTATATCGAATTAATTTCGCTTGGCATAGGGGGAAATATTTTGACAGATAGTACTCGATCCTTTTGCAAAAGGAAAGTAAGTGATTTTGAATCAGTTGTTAAAAAAGGGATGCATGTTTAACGATGATTCTTCTGGAACTGGGCTTCGATGGATCCTCAGGATCATCAGAACCGCTCCCAGTTCTGGAAGTGGGTTTTGGTGGATCCTCAGGATGGACCAGACTATGGTTTGACAATGCCCTGGCCTATCCTGAGGGTCCACTTCCAGAACTGGGAGCGGTTCTGATGATCCTGAGGATCCACCAAAGCCCACTTCCAGAACAAAGACACTTACGTTCTCTTATTCAAACCAACAAAACTGAAACATGCATCCCTTTTCCAACAACTGATTCAGCCGAAATACATACTCTCTCTTTTCAAAATTTATCTGGTGCGAAACATGCATTCCTTTTCCAATAACTGATTCAGCCGTAATACATACTCTCTTTTTTCAAAATTTACTTGGCGCAAAACATACATTCCTTTATTGCGACAAAGTCGAACACACTTGCGTTCTTTTAGATCTCACCAATAGATTTCTTGAATTAATTGAACAATTATACAAATTCCAAATGTTTTTCCATTTAAATTGCATTTTTTTCATTTGTTTAGTTAATTACTTCGTCTGGTCTAGTATTTAAATATTTTATTTTCTCCAAAAAAGATTTTTCAGAAAGTTGTCATTTATTAATAAAGTGATAAGTTCTGAAAGTATACGTGTACTATACACGCAAATTTATTGTTTATTTATTTAAATCATTAAAATTCGTTCAATAACATCGATCCATATATTTTGTTTGTCAACAAAATGTTCTAAAATGCATTTATTGCACTTTGTTTTCTAGATTCGATACAATGTGTGTTCTCAAAACGAAAATCCAATATTTAAACTTAACAATGAATATTATTTTGCTATCAATAAAATATAAACAACATTGACGCATTCCATGCCATATAAACAGACTCCTTTTGCGTAATTAATTCTAGTCAAGCGTATGTTTTTAGCGGAAATCGGGATAAAATTTCTTTGTTTCCATTGGAATTGCGTCAAAACTGTTTATTTTGTCCATTTTATAATAAATGCGTCAAAACATATGTGAGGTAAGATATTTCACTACATTTACTATAAATACGAAGCAATTTTCAAGGAAGAAACAGTGTAAAACTGACATTGAAGGTACCTTTAATTATTTATTTATATTGGAGTACTGTAATTGAAAGTATTTTAAATATTATTTATTGTGAGATAAAAATGATGGATTACTCTTTTTATGGAAGGTATTTCAATTCCAAATTCTTTGGCGAAAATAATCACTTTTGAATTTTTAAATATATCAGATTAGTAGACGGAATTCGACTCCAATCATTTTTCCTGATGTTAATTGTTGGATGCGTTATAGCTCAGCCCGCGCCACCATTGTCACGACCAGGCGATGTTGTCGGTAAAGCGGTTATTGGATATCAAGGATGGTGAGTTAAAGATATTAATCTGGTGAAATGGATGAAATCAAAACCATTTTTATTTTCTTCACAAGGTTTGCAGCACCAAAAGATGGTTCCCCAATAAATGCCTGGGTGCATTGGATCAAAGATGGTTTAGAGCCAAGAACGCAGCCCTTACGTCCAGGTATTGAAACTTGCTCCAGCTTGGAATTATAGATTGATATTCATTAAAAATTGATAAATTACTTACTTCCATGTAGGTATGGTTAAATTCGACCTTTATCCTGATACACGAGAATACACAAAACTATATCAAACCCAATTGGGCGTCTATGGCAATAGACAGATAGGAGGGCTGTTTAGTTCATGGGATCAAGAAACAGTTAGTCTTCACTTTAAATGGATGCAACAGTATGGGATTGATTGTGTGGCTTTTCAGGTATGTGCTACAACAGTGTTAATATAAAATATCGGCACCAAAAAGCTCTAGCTTGTTTTAAATGATGACTGCCTTATTATTTAATTCCAGCGTTTTGGTCTTGCCCGATCATCGGATGTGATTGCTCGACAACAAGACGGAGTAATACAAAAGGTAATGAATGCCTCACAAACTTATCAACGTAAATGGTACGTGGCATGGGACATATCAGGTTGGAATAATCAGACCTATAGCACCGATCTTTTGACAGATCTAAATTATCTTAATCAACGAATTGGTGTCTTCAACCATCCATATTATGCGCGTCAGAATGGAAAGCTCGTCATTTCTTTATGGGGGTTTGGTTTCTATGATAGGTATTACAATGGATTCACAAGTATAAGTATGTGGAAAAAATAACGCAAACTTATAATTTCACAGAGAAGGTAGGCCAACAAATCCAGATACAGCCATCGATCTAATAAATCGGTTAAAAACAATGGGATTTTATGTCATCGGAGGAGTTCCCTCGGCATGGAGATTCACTGGTCAAAACTCATTGGCGACATTTCAAAGGGTTTATTCCGTGTTTCATATGCTGCAACCATGGCACGTTGGCGCATACACTACACCTGAAAATGCTCTAGCTTACCAAAATATTCTGAGCGGTGATTTCAATGTTACTAAAGCTAGAGGACAAGACTATCAACCCGGTAAGAAAATGATTCATCTAGAAAATAATTTAGTTTTAAAAAGTATTTACGGAAACCAATCTTGATTCACGCTTTTTTTTATCCGTTGTTTTCTCCACAGTTGTTTTTCCGGGATTTTCATGGTCAAACTGGCATACTGAACCGCAAAGTGTTCGAAATCAAATTCCCCGAATGGCCGGTAAATTCTTTTGGGCACAATTCTTTAATTTACGAAAATTAGGTATTCAAAATTGCATGGTTGCCATGTTCGATGAATATGACGAGGGAACTGCCATCGCAAAAGCCGCTGAAGACAAATCAATGGTGCCAGTGAATCAGTGGTTTTTGACATTAGATGCAGACGGAATTCATGTGTCTTCTGATTTTTATTTGCGGGTCTATAATGATGGTACTAAAATGATGAAAGGCATTACATCAATGCAGCAACAATGTCCTACAAGTTACACGCCTAGTGCATCGCAGCAATTGCTTCAAACACTTACTTCAATGAACCCATCACAAGCACCTTTGCTTAACACCATATTTCCACTCTTTATTTAATATCTTCGGATGAAGCACAGAATATCGTTTGAAGAAAAAGAAAGTTTGTATTTAGGTCCGTTTGTTCTGTGAGATAAAAAAATGTTAGTATTAAAAATTCCCTTCTCGGCTTTTTTAAATAAAATATCATGTGTTGAAATTGAAATTATCCAAATTAATAATTATTATTAGTGTTTAAACACAATGGAGGCTTCAGTGATAAAAATATGAAAACACACTTCATGTCAAATTTAAGCGAAGTTTGCAATTTGATAACTTTACAACCATGGAATAATCAGCTGATTTTTAATCTGACTTCGAATGGTATCCTTTGGTCGTTAATTTTGAGCTATTTTCAAAGTTCACTCTTCAATTTGGCAGCCACCTCCTTCTTGATGCCTTAAGCTATATATTTACCTTTTTCTTTAAAGAATCTATTTTCTGGCATTTGAATTATGCTCTATTTTGTATGTGTACGTGCTGTGTTCTTATATTCGTTGAATTGGAGTTAAGCATACATTTAATAAAGAGTTCAAAAAGGAGTGGGTTTTCAGAGTGGGATTTAATAAAGAGTTCAAAAGGGATCGAGATGGCTCTTTTTTTATCGTAATAATAGAAGGAATAATCGAATCCCATCAAAGTTTTGATGTCGTTCGTGCTATGTTGTGTGATAATTAGTTTTACGGCTAATTTTTCTACACATGATTTGATGTTAATGCTTGTTTTTCCCTTAATGTGGCCACTATTTTGTGGTTCATTTAAAGGGTTGAGATTTCATTTTCCAATCATATTTCCTTTGTCAATGCTTATTTGTGTTTGGGTCATTATTTTTTTTTTGTTCAACGTCAGTGCATTTAGTAATGCTTTCGTTGGATTTTTTGGCGATGGTCAAGCCAATCACAACGGAATGAGCCGAAAATTAAAGAAAATGTTCAACGGCAATTCCATATCAAATCGTCCAGATTTTTGCAGGCATAGTCTCCGATTTCGCTCAAAATTGGCATACAAGCTTGTTTTGGTGAAAAACTAAGAAAAAAAAATTCAGCACGGGCGTGGGTGGAAAATAGGGGGGGTTTTAATTTTTGAGAAAACTGAAAAAGGCACTTTTTTGTATGAGCTTCATATCAGAAACGGCTCGACCGATTTCAAAAACATGAATACCGTTGGAAAGGGATGGGGCTACAAAAAATGCCAACGCATTGACCCCCCGGGGGCACCCCCGTACCAAATTTTTGGTTCAAAGTATAAAAATCGATTTTTGGTCGATTGACGTATGCTTTTTTCGCGATTTTTTTTTCTTTTCTTATAGCTCATTTTATGCTGCTTCTATGGACGGTGTCAAACCACTCGGCTAAACTGGTCGAAATTGCACAACATTTTTGAAAAAGTGGAGGCGGTCAAACCCGACCCTCTCTTACAGTAGACTTTCAAGCGAATCACTTTCTACGAGCGCCATCTCTTTCACGCCCTTGAAAACAATGAAGCTTGTAAACTTCGCAAATTTTTCATATATAAATTAAATAAGTTTTGCAATAGTAGCTACGAAAATAATTAATAGAATTTATTATAAATAAAAAAATTGAAGTAACAACACACAAATATTTTATGTTATATGATTCTCATGTTTTGACTTATGAGATTGCTTTACGGTGTAGAGATATGTAGAGATGACAATTGGAGAAAATATTATTTTTGTATATCTGTCAAAATAAACAACGCAAACAACATGAAGAGAATATTTTTCAGATTAATTATCAGTATTATGCAAATAAAAAATTAAAAATGTTGCCAGTTCTTTTTTCTTCAAAAAACCTTAACGCAAATCTGCGATTCCATCCAAGAAAAATATTTGTGTGTTGTTGTTCCAGTTATTAATTATTTTCGTTGCTACTATTGCAAAACTTATTTACACTGTGGGCCCAGTCGGACTAAATTGTATACTTTTAGGATTTTTCTATATAAAAAATCCATATGGATTAAAAAAATCCTGACAGATTTAAAGTCAAAATATTAAAACAATACTCAAAATTAATAACAAAATAATGAATTCATTTTGTTAGTTGTCATCGATTTTACGGAGCAAAACATATAATGCAAAACGAACTGTAGCTGTCACAGAAACAATACATGTACACAAGCGACACACGTACAAGCCATAACAACAGAGAAAAATATGCTGAGCGAACATTCTAATACATGCGCTCACTACTTAGCTTCATCGCTGTGATACTTTGAGCGTACATGTAATGTTTATGTATTTGTATTTTTTCTGTGACAGCTACAGTTGACAATTTTGTTTTGCTCCGTAAAATCGATGACAATTATCAAAATGAATTCAAAAAAAATAATTTTGAGTATTGTTTTAATATTTTGAATTTCCTTCATAGACCAAGAGCCACTCTAACAAGTAACTTTTTTTTTTGCTTTATGTCAGAAAACTATGTTGAACCATGGTCCACCCAAAATTTGAGATTGATCTTCTTTGATGGGTTTGGGACTGAGCCACTTCCATCCGGTTATTTCAACCGAACAAGCGGAAGAAGCTCGTGACGTATCAGCATCACAGTTAACCATTAATACGGGCATTTTTTGGTCCTCATCCTCTGAATCAATTACATATATCGGAGATTCCGGAATACACCCGGAAGATATCGGGATGTTTTGGAGAGAATTCATACGAATATTTTGTTTCGCTACTATACTCTCCTCTATGGCAGCTTCTTCAGCCAGAAGCAGTAAATTTTCGTCGAATCCCATTGTTGTCTCATCTGAATCCGGATACGAATCCGAAACTGGTGATGTAAGAACATATGGATATGGCGTGGGAACTATTGGACGAGTAAACAATGTCCCCTCCTCGAAGTCTAATTCATCCCCAAGACAAATGGATGGTTGAGTGGATATCGAATCAGCTATGGTTATCACACTGTTGGCTGGTGAATGCGATGTGGCGTAACTGTGCCAGTCTGACGTTTGTGAAAATACAGGCGAATTATATCGAAATGGTGAATCGGGAATGGAAACATTTTCCAAATATACATAGTTCCATGGTCTAGGAGACTGAGCCATATTCCAATCGACCGGAATTTCAGCTTCACTTGTACGAGATGAAGACGATTGGAAGGGCAAAGGAGAAATGGGCGACCCTTCATACGGACTAATACAGTCCATCCAACTTCCACATAAGCTTTCCAGAGAGTCAATGAAATTTGACACCTCTGGGTTGGAAGTTCCATCGGTATTGGCAGTGGAAGCGGTTGCCGGAATAATCTCCACCTCCATTCTAACAGCGGATGAGCCATCGCTCGGAACCTCACCAACAATCAAGTCGGTTTCCATGCTTGCTGGTGACTTGCCAATTAAACTTGTACACTTAGTGGTCCTGTCAATTTGGACCATCTCAACACTTGCCGAAGTGCTCGCACCTTCATTCAAACCTCCGTACACAGCAGTAGCATCGTGCACGCCATTTCGTGTTTCTACTGTCAAATCTAATGGCTCGTCGCCAATCAGGTCGATAACCTCCCCTTCGGTACGTTCATATTCGTGCGATTCCAATTCACGCCAGACATTACAGGCAAAGCGGACCCCCTTCTTGTCCACGGACCAATTTTGATAAAATTGCGTCAAACGAATGTTTTTCAGTTAGATGTTGGAGTCCGCACCAAAATATCCGATCTGATCCTTGCAACGGAAACAATAAACTATGCCATCATGGACTAAAACATTCGATATATGTTTTGAGTTGACCGAAATTACTAAAAATACATGCACACAAAAAAAAAAAGAATTAAAAAAACCGAAATTTCTCAACGAAAAAATAACGGAAAAACATCAGAACATGGACAAAAACGCCAAATTCAGAACTAGCTCAATTTTTTTTCGAAATATACGTATTTTGTCATTTTTTCCGACCGAATTTCTCTTTTTTCATAAAAAAAATCAGAAAAAATTATTATTAGAAGGAAAAAAATATAAAAAAAATTAAATTTTGGAAACCCAAAAACCACATTTTATTTTCCAAAATAAAATAAAAATCAATATCTATAATATTATCTATATTATAAAAACGAAATGCCATTCTTTTGTCCTTAACTCCTCTCACAATTTTCAACCGATCTGAACCAAACTTTGCACCCTTATACTTTGGACCGAGATCTAGGTCACCATGAGGTTTTGGACCAAATTGGACTACTCCATCACGGTCGAGTTTTATTTTTTAAATATTTGTATGGGCGATGTCAAAATTTGTAAATTTCATGATCAAATTCGGATTCCTCGGCCCAAAATTATGGGAGAGGTGTACTTTTGAAGTTGGTTTAACAGCCATCGTGGTCTAATATGAGTTAAAACGTTTTATCACCGTTATCATGTTTTAACATCTTTTAACATCTTTTAACACGGTAAATGAGGTCAGAAGTATGGTCCATCATGTCCTAACACGATTTAACACGGTAAATGAGGTTGGAAATCATGGAACATCATGGCCAAACAACATTTATCACGGTTATTGAGGTCGGACAACATGGTAAATCATGGCCTAACAACATTTAACACGGTTATTGAGGTGGGACCGTGGGACAACATGGTAAATCATGGTCTAATACGATTTAATACGGTTATTAAGATGGGACAACATAGTACATCATGGTCTAACAACATTTAATACGGTTATTGAGGTGGGACAACATGGTACATCATGGCCTAACAACATTTAACACGGTTATTGAGGTGG
>NW_022199551.1:219292-227961 GCF_009176525.2 Contarinia nasturtii | reverse complement strand
GTACATCATGGCCTAACAACATTTAACACGGTTATTGAGGTGGGACAACATGGTAAATCATGGTCTAACAACATTTAACACGATAAATGAGGTTGGAAATCATGGAACATCATGGTCTAACAACATTTAACACGGTTATTGAGGTGGGAAATCATGGAACATCATGGTCTAACAACATTTAACACGGTTATTGAGGTGGGAAATCATGGTGCATCATGGCCTAACAACATTTAACACGGTTATTGAGGTGGGAAATCATGGTACATCATGGTCTAACACGATTTAACACGATAAATGAGGTTGGAAATCATGGAACATCATGGCCTAACAACATTTACCACGGTTATTGAGGTGGGAAATCATGGTACATCATGGTCTAACACGATTTAACACGATAAATGAGGTTGGAAATCATGGAACATCATGGTCTAACAACATTTAACACGGTTATTGATGTGGGACAACATGGTACATCATGGTCTAACAAAATTTAATACGGCTATTGAGGTCGGACAACATGGTCCATGACTTAAAATTGATATTAATATTGAATGAACAAAATTTAATAAAGTCAAAATCTATAGAGATAGTAATTTCAGAGATAGGAATTATAATAACATGCCTAGCCGAGCGAGCGTGCCGTAGCGAGCGAAGCGAGCGGAGGCCGGCTAGTTGATTTATAGAAATAAAAAAAGATAAAATCGCGTTCATAAGCAAAAATACGTACGTAAATATTCATCGCTTATTCACTTCAATGACATATAAAAAATCCATTATCAATAGAGACTTTTTCATATCAATAATATGTGAAAATTATTCAATCACTTATAATGATTTTTCTTTAACACTATACACCCAGCACAAATCCGTCGAACAAGTCGACGACAGCGATTTGACAGGTGAACCACGCGAGAAACTTATCAATCCCTATTAACAAAACTACACTTGAAAGTTATTGTATTGAATTTTGTACGGATTTATTTATTATATAAATATAAAAAAAAATAATGTGAAATGTGAATAAAAAAGATAAAAAATTAATGTCGTGACGAATTATGTGAAAAAATAAATATTATATTTCAATTACTCAGCGGAAAGTATGCTTGAATACGCGTATACCACTGCAAAGCGGTAGCAATATATACAAACACATAAAGGTCGACCCGTTTTAGATAACATTTCTATTTTTTACACCTAATGATGGCTCATTATTTTTGTTTTTATTTTATTAATACAACTAAATTAAAATTAAAAAATGTAAGTTTTTTTACGAATGCGATTGCGTGGTTTCATTGCTCTGCTGTTCAGCAGCAGCAGGAACATATGGAGGTTAGATGTCCTCCTGAGTCAATTTTATTGTATTATTTTTTTGTTGTTCGTTTATTTAATTCACGTTTGAAAAATTAACAAAAAACAAATGAGGAAAATTGATTTATTGTTTTATTTTATTTAAAATATTTTCATTTATAAGTTTCATCGTTGTTCCAAATTCGGCGGCTAATTTAAATAAATTCGCGATTTCACTTATGTCGTCACTTCTAATTTGATTTTATATAATATTTCGCGTTTTTTTAAATTTATTATTTTACACAAATACCGTACAAGCACTCGACGCCCAAAGTTCGTTTATATCGAAAATCTCGAAACGGCAATTAGTTTGTTTATTTTCTCATGCGCAAACACAGATAATTTAATTCCACAATTATAAACAAACACAAAAAAAAACAAATGAAATGAAAAACAATAAAAAAAATATACGTATAGACTTACCGCGTACTGGAAGAGCCCTCTCAGAACTATAGATTTGCGTGCCACAACTGTCTCCAACGGCTCGTTTAGACACAAACCAATAAGCACGCGTGTTAGTGGTGAAACACAAGCGGCAATTAATTTCACGCACTTCACTCATTTTTCCACGATATGCCATGACTGTCCTGTTTTTATTTTCCTCACAATTTTATTTACTCAAAATTTGGCACACTGCAGTTTTTCTTTTCTAATGGCAATCAAAATTCAGTTGAATGGCTGAGAAAAATCATGACTCAAATAATATGCACATAGAAGATAGAAACTTGAATAATGATATGCGGACAACGAATCGAAAAATGAACACGCAAGAGTGAAACAATTCAAAAATCTACATGTTCTTTTTTCAAGATTCTGTCTTTAATATTTTTTGAACAAGTTTCATTGTTGTGTGCTTCTTGATCGCATTATATTTTTTTACTGTTGTGTGCAATATACTCAGTCTCCGAGAGTTTCATATAAACTCTCCTTGTAATAGCCAAATAACGCCTATCGATTCAATCACGATTGGTATTCGCTTACTATTCAATAGGCATCACATAGCAGCTTTATATGAAACTCTCGGAGACTCGGTATAGAGCACTCAAACAGTGAAAAAAGTCCAGATCGTGATTTAGATGATATTGGATGTGATTTTTTTCATTCCGATTTCACCAGGTGATACAGATACAGTAGTATTTGAGAATTGAAGAAACAAAATTTAATATTTTTTTTCATTTTTCGCGATTTTTTACCATTAACATGGGAGGCTTGTATGAAAAACACGGAAGACCGCTGAAATGGCAAATGCAAAATCTGTACGGAAGTGTGACAGTGTCATCTCAGCGGTCTTCCATGTTTTTCATACAAGCCTCCCATGTAAAAGGTAAAAAATCGCGAAAAATGAAAAAAATTATTAAATTTATTATTATTAAATATAAATACAGAATCTCGTCACATTCGTTCAAATTTGCCTCTGGCTCCCAAGAATTAGATGTCGGTTATCTTATTGTATTAGATGTCGGTTAATTTTCCCATTTGATTCGATAAAAGATCTGGATATATACGAAATAAATTCTATTTTATGTTTGTTTTCCTAACTGTATTATTTAAAAAAAAAAATGAATTATACTGTATTTCTGACGATCTTTCGACGCAAAAAATGTTCAACAGAATATTCTTGCATGTTGAAATATAAACCAGATTATAAAATAGGCCGATTTTTCGCAGTAAACCAAGAGAATCAAGAACTTATAGAAACGAAAAGGAAATTATGCCAACCGTGTACTGTGAAATATGCGTTCTTTGTGGATTTGGCGGTTTAATTTTGACATTTGTAAATGTCATAAAAAACAAAAAAAAAAACCATTGGATTAATAGCGCCACCTGTTGAACTGCTCTTCATTGTGGAAGATGCCTGCTTTGATTTTCTTCCCAAAGGAATTCCTTTAGATTTAAAAAAGAAATTGTTTGGATTAATTAAAATGAAATATTGCAAAATTACTACTTGTAAAAATTATTTGGGCAATGATCAAAATATCCATATGTTTCGGTAATTAAATTCATACAATCAATAAACCTAATAATAACAATAAATAATACTTTTAAATTCTAGGATGCCATCTGATCAACACTGGAGAGGAATGTGGGAAAATGTATTAATTACAAATCATATTAAATGTACAAACAGTAATCTGATTTGTATTGAACATTTTTAAACGGACAGCTACGAAATAAAGTCAAACAAATATCGATTGAAAAAAATTTCTGTGCCAACTATTTTTGAAACATCATTTAATTTGGCCGAAAAAGAATCAACAAAAACACAATGTGAAGAATCACATTTTTCAAGCCAATCTTGCGAGCATGTATTTAGACAGATGAGGTCAATGGGAACGTATAATTATACCAAAATAAACTTCACATTAAATGATCTGCTCCATCTAACTGCTAGATTCGAAATGATAAATAATATTTCATATTCATCCCAAGAAATTTTATTTCCAAGAATCATATCTACAATAGAATCAACATCAAATGTTTCAGTACCGGTTTTACCAACAGATGAACAAATTTTTAACGCTATGGAAAATGCACGAAAAATGCTCTAAAAGAAGCTGCACTGTTTGGGATTCATTTAACTTCGGATGAGATAATAAATTCTGAAGTTCGATCCAATGATAATTTGGTTGAACAAATCAACCAAAACACGCATGAGTTAGCTTATGAATGTAGTGAAATGAGCGATTCCGATGTGGAAGATGAAACTGGGGATGAAAACATATTAGAAAACATAGCAGCATCGCATCGTAACGTAGAAGTAATGGACACTGACGGTTCAAGTAAAACTATGCCGAAAAGTACTTTAATATGGCTACTTTCGCAGTCAAATAACAAACTAAGTGGAGATAGATTAAAGCGAGTACAGCAGAGTACAGGTTCTGCTCCTAAAAGAAGTAAATTTAACTTTTACAATACTGAATCAAGTTTATTTAAATCAGATAAATTACATATTGGTGAATGGGCAATGTTTAAATTAGATGCTAATAACGATGGCACTCAAAATATTTCTGGCACACAAGCTAGCACACAAGCTGATGCATCGGAATCAAATGTGTTAAATAGCTACTTAATTTGTTTTGTAACTGGATTCAGAATTGTTTATAAAAAACTAGACAAGAAAGGTCGTCAGGAAAAATATGATAGAAAATATAAACATCACTATGTCCTCATTGATATAGATCACGTCAAAGAAACATAAAAAAAATGAAGCTGGAACTCGGGTTTGACGCAAGTTGTGAAGATCTTGAAGTGTTAGGAATTTTCTATACTTGTACCAAAAATCGTATTCTTAGTCTAACTAATCGTCCATATATCAATACAAATCAAGACCAAGAGAAGTTCATTTTAAAACTTCAAAACTACTTTGCCACTATGAAAAATCCAATCACAAAGAAGGACGACACCTTTGAAAATATCATATATATTTTACCGTGTGAACATGCCGAATTGGAGAAACTAATACTCGAATCGAGTGGGCAGTGGGCACAGTGGCTACTACGACTACTGCGGCACTATTCGATCAACTGAGTTAAGCTGCACAAGCTTTGGTCAGGAGATAAATGGGTGACCGTTTAGAACATCGTATGTAGTCGTAAAATACTGTGTCAACCGTGTCTGTGTACAACAAAGGTATGGATTTCAGCACAGACACGTAAAATAGAAATCCAACGCCATATAGAATATGGCAAAATCATAAGAAATGTAGGATACAATCGGCTGATCACCGATTTATCTGAATTAATTGATCAACAGAAACCAGAAAGATAAAGAATTCTTATCTCAAGGCCCTATGCTCCACTAGGAGTTAAAGGAAATTAAAAAAAAAAAATACTCGAATTGAATTCTCAAGAACCTAGTCAAGAACTAACTAAATCTACAGCTCAAGTTTCAACATTATCTGAAAATATGTCATAAATGATTTAGTATAATATTGTTCAAAATTTGCTCATATGAATATTGTTCAAAACCCAGTTCAAACCTACACAAGAACCTACAACTTTTTCATATGTTTATATGAGAGAAGCATGTTTTGTTGAAAAAATCAAGAATAAAATTCAAAATAGATAATATTAATCCGAAGAAAAGGGGATCTTAGATAATAGTAAATTTGTAATTTGACTATTTATCAATAGATGGCGACACATAAAATAGCAACTTCGAAACAGATACGCATTTCCTATATGGACACTCGCCCAAATGTCGAACTATTTGTTTGAATTTTCAACTTCAATTTAATATTTAACACTTTTGATTTCATCTAAAAATATCATTCTATACACAATTCTATGCAGAATTTAATTGTGCTTCATTTCACAATTGTCAAAAGAAAGAAATTTCCAAAAATATATTAATATTTTCCATTTTTCCGTCGTAACATCGAAAATTCCAAATGTCGGATATTCGTCGTCCAATTCTCGGCTCCCAAATCTCGACATATTTCATGAATTTTCACTGCGAAATTTGAACAACTTTAAGTTTTGACAGCTATAAAGTGTATTAATGTTGAAAAACAAAATAAAAGTTTCATACTTTTTTCAATTTTTGACAGCTCAGGAACGCATTCTTTACATTGAGGTAAACAATACAAAATATTGGAGTTGAAATTATTAGATTGATATATTTTTGCTCCATATTTATTTTTATTTATTTTCCCATAGTAAAATGGCAAAAATATTTTAAAATTGTGTTTTTTCACTGATTTGGTTTGAATTTCACAATGATCCCAATACATACATAACTGTCACATCTGTCAAATCAAAAGTGTTTAACTTGAAATGTTCGGCGCTTTATGCGGCTTTATGTGTCGGCAATTGGACTATTTATTCCGGGATAATATTACAGTGAAAAATGGAACACAAATATAATTGTTTTTCTTTATATTTTCAATATTTCTGTTGAATAACTAAATTAAACTATCTACAATTCGCAGATATAATTTTTTTTTCAAAGTAGTTATTTTTTCATACCAAAAAATGCATTTTACCGGCTCGTCTAAAAATGATATAGTTTAACTTTTGACGTAAAAAAGTGATAAAAATATAGAATTTTTTTTGAACATAATTTTTGAAAGCAATAACAAATAGATTTTTGATGGATATTTGGATTATTATATATAGATTTGATATTGATCATTCATAATTTGTTTTTAAAAATGCAATTAAAACGAATTTTCGATTTTTAATTTCAATTCACCTCTCGGTATTCCGACGTTTGGTCGTGTGTCGACATTTGGCAATCTGTACTTATCGTAAAAAATGTAATAAAAAATCGCGTGCTGAGAAAAATTAATATTTGTGTATTATACCCTGTGTATAATAATTATTGTTACTGTTTTTCTCAGCACGCGATTTTTTATTACATTTTTTACGATAAGTATAGGAAATGCGCATTTGTTACGAAGTTGCTATTTTATGTGTCGCCATCTATTGGTAAATAGTTGGAACTACTTTCTTACTAAAGTGTCATACAATTGCTAAGAGACCCTTTGTCAAGTGTTTTTTTTTTATTTATATATTCAGTATATCAGTTATTTTCCAGGTTACTTTATAGAACACCGCTTATTTCAGCAAAAACATTATTGTAAAACATACTGAGCTAGCTATCCATTGTTGATTGTGTCATTTCAATCTACGATCTAATGTTTAATAAAATTTTCCATCAAATCAACAGAAATAGAATCATTATAATTTACCTACACAGTAAGAAAATATCAGCCGACGCTATACGCAAAACCGACTGGTACGTGCGCTCATACGTTTTTACATCTTTTACATCTAGTGACCATACGATTTTTCGACTGATTCGTTACTCTTTGTGCGTATCTTCGCACAGTCGAAAAATCGTATGGTAATAGATGTAAAAGATGTAAAAACGTATGAGCGCACGTACCAGTCGGTTTTGCGTATAGCGTTGGCTGATATTTTCTTTCTGTGTAGTAATTTACTATACAAAAATATAGTCAACAAATTATATAGCATTAAACAATATGAGAGATCAATAATTACTAAAATGTCAGCTTACTTTCAATATAGAATTCGTTTTTATCCTAGTTTGTATCTAATGCTTTTAACAATGTTTACATATTAGTTTCGTATCTGTTCGTATAACACATAACGACTAGCATCTAGACTAGCAAAACGATCCTGATATTAACCTAGATATTAACGTAAATACTAACACCTAACTAACCTAAACTATTACCAAAGCGATTGAAGTTTAGATTGAAGTTGTTGTATTTGCCAAGGTTGCACTTTGCCATGGCCAGCCCCACGTGTTAAGCCCTGATACAAAAAGGCACTTCTTTCTTCGCCGAAAAGTTCATCATCTGGATGAATTTGTAGCACTCTTTTGCTTTTTACTTTCCATTCTGGGGTGCCAACTGCGATGTTACGAATCGCTTGTGGTATCAACATCACTTGTTTTCCATCACGTTTGCCAACAAAAAAATCGTCACCGGACTCTTCTTCGCTGCTACATTCGCTGGAACTTTCAACTAATTGAGTGTATGGCACCTTTGTGCTAGCCTTTGTGTCTTGAAAGTTGGCTTTTGTCATTTCTGATTCACGCAGCGCCATATTTTTGACACTACTTTTGCGAACAAACAAATCGTCATCGGACTCTTCTTCGCTGCTACATTCGCTGGAACTTTCAACTAATCGAGTGTATGCTAGAGTGTATGGCACCTTTGTGTCTTGAAAGTTGGCTTTTGTCATTTTTGATTCACGCAACGCCATATTTTCAACTAGATTTTCAATGCTACTGTTTTCAACAAACAAATCATTGTAAGACCGGGCTGGTTCAGTGTCCAACTGTCCATTGTTTCGAGTTTTATTTCACTCTACGCTTTATGTTTTTTGCTATTGTTTAGTTAAATTTTAAATCAAATTAATATAAATCCAGATATAAATAGAATTATCATTATTTTAAACTAGATTTTATTTACAAAAATCCAATACCTTTTCAATTACTTTTTCTTTTAAGTTTTGGTATTGCTCTGCTCTAGGCTATTGTTCTTCAAACTGAACTACCACGTTAATATGATAGACCAAGAGCCACTCTAACAAGTAACTTTTTTTTTGCTTTATGTCAGAAAACTATATTGAACCATGCAGCTAGACATACACTTAACAAATAATTTTACGTCTGTCATTACAGCCACCCACTTCGCGAAATCTGCACTATTATTCGCGGATAGAAAACACATCAATTAACTAGGGGGTAGACAGTTGGAATAGGATTAGACTTTTTAGTGTAAAAATTCGAGAAATTAAAGTGGAATAGAGAATTCAGTAGCTGGATTCACATGGATTCACTAATCCCGT
>NW_022199551.1:149229-218892 GCF_009176525.2 Contarinia nasturtii | reverse complement strand
GAATAGAGAATTCAGTAGCTGGATTCACATGGATTCACTAATCCCGTGTATGGAATAGCGAAAATGGGTTAATTCAAAGTTTTTGTAATCGATAGTACAGAATTTGATAAAAGCATTGAACTTGTTTTGAGATAGTAATTTGTTCTTTTTTGAAATATTTTTTAGTTCAAAAGTCGATTACAAATTTAAAAAACAATAGATACTCTTTCTCAAAATTTTATTGATGAAAAAAATAATTTTAATTATCAATAACAAAATGTCATACTCCAGTATCGATAAATAAGTTTTCAACAAAGTGAATAGCGGCGAAATGTGACATCACATTTGACAATGAAATGACGGATTGGTGGAATAGTAGGATTAGTGTTACTTTTCCGCACACACATAGTGTGAAAGGGGAAAGTATTGTAATGGGTCAAAATTTACGACATCTCAAAAACATGTTTTCTGGACGTTTCTGAGGTCAGAGAACCCGAATCAGGCCGTTTTGAGCATGGTTGTTGTGGGTCTGTTCCACGTCGTACGTCGTACGTCGTACGTCGTACGTCGTACGTCGTACGTCGTACGTCGTACGTTGTCCGCCGTACGCAAAATTTGTCCATCGATTATCTCACCCCCCAGAAAAGTTATTTAAAATCTGACTTCACGGGATGATTGGGGGTCCCCAGGAATAGAAATCATCAGATTTTGAGCGACTTTGGTTGATGGAAAAAAATTCCATGCCTGGAGTGATACCTATGAAAAAGAGTCCAATTTTCGTCCAAAAGTCATACTTAATGTAGACTTAAACACTCAAAAATATGTATTGGGGGGTTTTTTGGCACGAGAAAACCGAATCCGACGTTAGTTTTGAGATACAATCAATTTTTAATACAGTTTCCTTGAAAAAATCACAAAAAATTTGGATTTTTGTATGGGAGCCATGCCTGTATGCTACCTTAATGACGTGAAACTTTGCACAGACTATTTTTTACACAAAAAAATAACATTCTGAAAATTTGAAGAGATTTCAATTAAAATAAGGGGTACCTCCCATACAAAATTTTCAATTGGCTCAAAAACGAATATTTTGTATGGGAGGTACTCTTGATTTTGGTTGAAATTTCTCCAAACCCTCCGAATGTTATTTGTGAAAAAAATAACCTGTGCAAAGTTTCACGCCATTAAGGTAGCATACAGACATGGCTCCCATACAAAAATCCAAATTTGTTGTGACTTTAGTTATGAAAAGTGTTTCAAAAATAATCTTTATGGCAAAATTAACGTCAGACATATTTTTATAGTATTTTGTTGGGAAATAGAATACTTTCAAATGTCGTACAAATGGGTTCATCATGAAAGTGTGAAAAATCTTTTCTTGGCTACTTCTGCTATTAAATTAAAGAATATTTCGTTGCCAAAGTTGAAAAATATTTTTTGGTCTCGAACTTTACGCCGCTTGAAAGACTTGAAGAATCGAGCAAATATTATTTTGAACTTTCTTAATAAAATACGCAACTACCACCGTGCGGAAAAGTTCGTCTTACTCCCGTAAGACTCTTTATTTTTATATTGGAATCATGGTTTAATCGTTTGTGTCTCCCCCCTAGTCAATTAATAAAGCGAGCTGCATGTTTGATTTTCTGGAATATATTTTTTCTTTGCTCAAAGATTCTTCGATTAAAATTTCTGCATGAATTTCCGCATTGTTTACAAAATCTGCATGAATGAATTATGTAAAAAAAACTATTAACTTTTTTGTCAGCTTTATGTCTGAAATTTTAAACATCGATTTTTTATCATAAAATAACACTAAATTATAAAAATCTGCACTTAAATACACATATTTATTGTTTTCTGCATAAACAAAATTGCATGTTTGTATATATGGAAATGTTGCTTGACAGCTCAAATGAGTGCGTTCAATGTGTCATATTGAGTGTTTTCGTCCATTCTTATGAATTAAAATACATTATCATTCTAGTTATCATTTTCTTATAAAGAAAATCAAGTCTAGAATCAAGTACTAGATCAAGTATTCAAGTTTCGACAAATAAAATAAATTTCTACGCAAATTTTGTTGTGTGATAAGAAGCAAAATTATCTATATCTTTATTATTTCTCAAAATAAATTAAAAGTTTTCACCTAGGTTTTCACAAATGAACACAACCTGGCTTCTTGATAAATTAAGATCACAGTAAAATCTGTTGCGGTTGAATTCTTGCTTAAATTTTGTTTTAGATTCTGTTAAAAATTTCGTGTCAAATACAATTTAGATCTAGATTTAGATTATAATGAATATTATTACTCTAGTTATTACTTTTATCAAATTTTTGATACTATAAATATAATGATGCTAGAATATATAAGTTCATTAAAAATATCACACATAGATCACTTATCTTTTGGTTTTGGTGAACACAAACATTATAAGATCTTAAAAACTAACTTGAAAATCATTGGGAAAATTATAAATACATATATAATAATATTTCGTGGGAAGATGGGCTTCTAGATGGACCAAGTCAGACAGCCATTACAGACTAGATTACAGAGCAGCATTATTCTAGGCATTATTTTTGTAGACGTTCTGTTAGATATGCCAAAATCTGTTGTTTGCATTGTTCAATTCTATGTTCGTCGTTATTTGTTCGTACTCGCAACAAATCTAAAGTTTTTATACAAATATATTAATTACAAGAGTACAAGAAATATATTCTCAACATTTTATGAGATACAATCCTAGATACAATCTTACCTGTAACAAAACCGAGAGCTTCGTTTTGAAATTCGCCTGATGCCATGTTCTCATGCGAAAGTACTGATAGTATAACAGTCAGTGCAAATTTGCAATCAATGTTTATATTATTCTCGTTGGGTAGATTCCAATGTTCCAGCATTTTCAATATATCGAAACTTATTTCGAATTTGGTACACACGTCCACGTTTCTAATAAAAGAGCCGAATATAGAAATTATTATCAGAGAACTTAAAATTAAAATATGTGGATTTGTGGACTAATATTCTAGCCAATATTTACCGTTATATTAAACGGAATGTTGTCTGAAATTGGATCCCCTTCATGTTTTATAAGCTCATCTGTTGTTGATTCAAGTGGACGTGGAACTTCATTACCTAACATTATGCAATCGTCGTCTGAATCGTCAATATCATCGCTCTGTGGTGCACTTTCTAGTGCATATTCCACAACATTTTGTTCGGTTATATTGTTATCAAGAGGAGTATCAATATCTTTATCATATATTAGCATTGGAAAGTTGTTCTAACTCTTCGGCATGTGCACCGCTCTGTGAAGCATCTGGTGATGCACTTTCTAGTGCATATTCCACAACATTTTGCTCGGTTATAATGTTATCAAGAGGAGTATCAATATCTTGATCAATATTAGCATTGGAAAGTTGTTCTAACTCTTCAGCATGTGCACTTGTTTACTAAAATTTATCCAAAAATAAATGAGACTTCGGATAAACTGAATTTTATGTCAAATCGTCTCATATTGAGGTTAGGTTGTGTGTCTGTTGTGTGTAGCTTGTTTTAAATGATGACTGCCTTATTATTTAATTCCAGCGTTTTGGTCTTGCCCGATCATCAGATGTGATTGCTCGACAACAAGACGGAGTAATACAAAAGGTAATGAATGCCTCACAAACTTATCAACGTAAATGGTACGTGGCATGGGACATATCAGGTTGGAATAATCAGACCTATAGCACCGATCTTTTGACAGATCTAAATTATCTTAATCAACGAATTGGTGTCTTCAACCATCCATATTATGCGCGTCAGAATGGAAAGCTCGTCATTTCTTTATGGGGGTTTGGTTTCTATGATAGGTATTACAATGGATTCACAAGTATGTGGAAAAAATAACGCAAACTTATAATTTCACAGAGAAGGTAGGCCAACAAATCCAGATACAGCCATCGATCTAATAAATTGGTTAAAATCAATGGGATTTTATGTCATCGGAGGAGTTCCCTCGGCATGGAGATTCACTGGTCAAAACTCATTGGCGACATTTCAAAGGGTTTATTCCGTGTTTCATATGCTGCAACCATGGCACGTTGGCGCATACACTACACCTGAAAATGCTCTAGCTTACCAAAATATTCTGAGCGGTGATTTCAATGTTACTAAAGCTAGAGGACAAGACTATCAACCCGGTAAGAAAATGATTCATCTAGAAAATAATTTAGTTTTAAAAAGTATTTACGGAAACCAATCTTGATTCACGCTTTTTTTTATCCGTTGTTTTCTCCACAGTTGTTTTTCCGGGATTTTCATGGTCAAACTGGCATACTGAACCGCAAAGTGTTCGAAATCAAATTCCCCGAATGGCCGGTAAATTCTTTTGGGCACAATTCTTTAATTTACGAAAATTAGGTATTCAAAATTGCATGATTGCCATGTTCGATGAATATGACGAGGGAACTGCCATCGCAAAAGCCGCTGAAGACAAATCAATGGTGCCAGTGAATCAGTGGTTTTTGACATTAGATGCAGACGGAATTCATGTGTCTTCTGATTTTTATTTGCGGGTCTATAATGATGGTACTAAAATGATGAAAGGCATTACATCAATGCAGCAACAATGTCCTACAAGTTACACGCCTAGTGCATCGCAGCAATTGCTTCAAACACTTACTTCAATGAACCCATCACAAGCACCTTTGCTTAACACCATATTTCCACTCTTTATTTAATATCTTCGGATGAAGCACAGAATATCGTTTGAAGAAAAAGAAAGTTTGTATTTAGGTCCGTTTGTTCTGTGAGATAAAAAAATGTTAGTATTAAAAATTCCCTTCTCGGCTTTTTTAAATAAAATATCATGTGTTGAAATTGAAATTATCCAAATTAATAATTATTATTAGTGTTTAAACACAATGGAGGCTTCAGTGATAAAAATATGAAAACACACTTCATGTCAAATTTAAGCGAAGTTTGCAATTTGATAACTTTACAACCATGGAATAATCAGCTGATTTTTAATCTGACTTCGAATGGTATCCTTTGGTCGTTAATTTTGAGCTATTTTCAAAGTTCACTCTTCAATTTGGCAGCCACCTCCTTCTTGATGCCTTAAGCTATATACACGTGGATGAGACATATATGAGATTGGAGACTTTTTTATGCGAGTCTCGCTAATCAGCGCCATCATACCTGACATCCCTCAACTAAATTTACATCTCTAGCATGTAAACAAATTTGCTCTATGTAACGTAACACAAATGCACATATTTATTATTTATTTTTATTTTAAGTAATATATTTTTCCTTTATAATAATAATATATTTTTTAAATTTGATTTTATTTGAATTTTTGAACAAAACTATATTTTTTTTATGATGAAAATGATGAAATATTATTTTTCTCCGACGTCTGCAACAAAATTTACGTAATGTATTTTACGTATTCATGTTTTTGACAAGTCATTTGTCAATTTAGATTTATGACATTTCGTCATTTTTCGCATTTTGAAGTCGCTGTAAATAGCGTTATAAAAATGGTGAGAAATAAATATTAGACTGATATATTTTTTATCAGTAATTTATTCTTTAAGTTTATTTTATCTCTTTATTTTGTTTTTTACCAAAAGCTGTGTATTGTTTTATGTTTGTTTTTAAATATTTTATGTAACCTAACAAATGGGTTGGTGATTTGATTGATATTGAAACAGGACGTTCCAAATTGACAAATGACTTGCCAAAAACATGAATACGTAAAATACATTTCGTCAAAAATGTCACAATCTCTCCCATCTCTCCAAGCCAACAGATGGCATTAATGTTAACCATTCGCAATGTGTCTCTTCTTAGAGCCATCCACTTGGCTATATATTTACCTTTTTCTTTAAAGAATCTATTTTCTGGCATTTGAATTATGCTCTATTTTGTATGTGTACGTGCTGTGTTCTTATATTCGTTGAATTGGAGTTAAGCATACATTTAATAAAGAGTTCAAAAAGTAGAGGCTTTTTTGTGAAATAAACTTTAATAAATCCATTAATGACAATATACACATATATGAACATTTAGACAAACATTGAGTTAACTATAACATTTAATATGTTTTATAAGATGAACAAAGTCAAAATAAAATTGGTGAGAAATTACAATAAAAATGTGTTGTTGCAATTGAGTAAAATATGTATTTTAGTATAAATTTAACTGGTTGGAAATTGATATTGGTATATAAATATATACATAAAAGCATATGTATTCTAATTCTTGTTATAATAACATTATATATTTTGGATTGTTTGATTATTATTTATTTTATATTTGTATTTGTAAATATTCATTCCAAATATGCGCGATTTGAATTTCTTTAAGCCATGCATGCAGTGCGTGCATACAATAACCGATTTTTTTTCTTTGCAAATATATTATCGTCAATTTTGGAATAAATTTATGTGTATTTTGAATAAAATAGAACATATTGTGTTGGGTAAATTGTTCAAGATCATCCTCTATTTGGCTTGATATATAAACTAAATATCATTCAGTCACTTCGAAAATTGAAAATATGTTGTTGTTTCTTTTTTCACATTTTGTTTGGTAAGTGAATTGAAATTTCGAAAAACTTTCCGATTTAAACAAATGAAGAATGATGTGTATTCCCAATTTCATTGGAATTCATCTAACTGGCCTCAGAAATGGGAAGGAGGACAATCAAAAGATGGACATTATTTTTGACATAGATCAATTCCAATGAACTTGAAGGACGAAACAAAAATACAATTATTTAAAATTAAATTTTCTTAACATAAATATGGTGAAAAGACGGATATCAAATATCAAGATGGCTCTTTTTTTATCATAATAATAGAAGGAATAATCGAATTTCATCAAAGTTTTGATGTCGTTCGTGTTATGTTGTGTGATAATTAGTTTTACGGCTAATTTTTCTACACATGATTTGATGTTAATGCTTGTTTTTCCCTTAATGTGGCCACTATTTTGTGGTTCATTTAAAGTGTTGAGATTTCATTTTCCAATCATATTTCCTTTGTCGATGCTTATTTGTGTTTGGGTCATTTTTTTGTTTTTTGTGTAACGTCAGTGCATTTAGTAATGCTTTCGTTGGATTTTTTGGCGATGGTCAAGCCAATCACAACGGAATGAGCCAAAAATTAAAGAAAATGTTAAACCAATAAAGTAAATCGAATGAAAATAAAAGAGATTTTTTTTTGGTTTGGCTGGTTTTTTTTTTTTTTTTTTGAAAACAGTTAACCTAAATTCGAAATTCGACCAAAATTTGGATGTCGAATTTTCACATATTTGTGAACACAAACAGTTGAAGAAATAATAAATTGTGTTGTTTACTGATAGCGAGCACTTGATTGAATGTGAAAATTCGAGTTGCAAATTTGTCGTATGTGGCAATTTATTAATTGCCGTTAAATGATAAGAAAATTATAGTAAAAATTCGAACGTTCAACGCAAATGATAGAAATAGAGACATGAAAAATTGACAAATCAAAATTCTTAAAAGATGAGATTAAATTGCAACGGTAACGGTCGGATCTCATCAAATCATACCGAAATTATAAAATAAATTTATGTATCGTGCTGCACAAATCACGGATGACGTTGTTACACAATGTGCGTGGCTCAAATCGCATATGTGCTGTAACTGTTGTGAGCACGAAGTAGATGTTAGAAACAATTACCGTTGCCATAATGACACATTTGCATGAATGTGTCAAAATGTTTTCGAATTACCTCGAAAATCCATCAACAACATTTTTATTTTGATGTCATTGTGCGAAATTTGTTGATGGAAAAAATTTGCTCGATTATTGAAAGTGGCAAACATTTTCTTATCGCATCTATTTTATCTTGCTGGAAAGCCTTCAATAATATGTACTATCAACATTGTTCTGGTTGTTTATTTATTTTCAAGTTTCCGTAAATTTGTAAACAACATGTCAATTCTTCTTTCGTTCATTTTCATTAGAATGAAGAGTGTCGTTTCTTTTCTTTTACCGAAAGTGTTTTATAAAGTTGTTTAGTCAAAAATAACGTGCGTTTTTTCCAACTTCCATCAAATGTTGTTTTTCTTTGGAATTAAAATCGCAGTGTAATTTGATTTTTTTTTAAAAAGAAAAATCAATTTTGTGTACTCTCTTAATTACACTATCAACATTTTAACTGATAATGTCGATGTATAAATTGATGATTTCTTCTCATCAAAAAATAGTTTCATTGGAGTACACAGTTATATAAATACTATACAATGCAAGCGTAGAATGTGGATCATGGCTATATACAGGTGAAAATGATGCATCGGTCAACATTTGAAAAATGCAAAACAAACGCAGCACATTTGCGTGTATTTAGCCATGGTCTATGAATGTGAATCTTTCATTTTATGATTAATATTGATTATAATTTTTCATACTGGTTATATACTTTATAGAATATATGTATATAATTATGACTAATTTACTTAAATCTAATTTAAATAAAACGAAAATATCGTTGAGAGCAGACATCGTAAACCTGTTTTAAGAAAAGCCAATGGTCGTCATCAATTAGTCCAGATTAATTTATATCGTATATGGAAAATCGTTGTCCTTTGGGAGCGCGCCGTGTGGTCATAGCATCAGATATTCAGAGTAATTTTGTTTAGTAGTAATAGTGGCCCTTTTTTGCTGCAATCGGAAGCTTTTCACCCGTCAAAAATGGATTCGGATCCTATTTGTCAAAGGAATTTTAATTCAATAAGAAGCAAATCCAAATGAAAATCAACGAAAGAAAAAAATAAAAAAAATTTTAATTTAAAATTCATAACTCACCCTATAGCTGTAGAATTTTTTAGCTACAAAGTTTTTATCACCAAATTGTTGAGCAAAGAAACTTTCAAGATCCGAATTGATTGGTCGACCAACTTTGTTGTTTTCCTTTGGGCCGGGACAGTCGAACATATGTTCTCCATCGCACATGCATTCTTGAGATGCCTGATAATCACGGCTGAATGCGGCTGTGTTCTCGAAATCAGTTATACATCCTTGATCTTCGGTATAACCGACTGGACATGGATTGGGTGGATTGCAGTAGGCAGGAAGTGAAGCATCTGTTTTTGGTTTAAGCTTGAAAAAATGCTGACCAACTTCAGCCGCCCCACCCGTCACATACTGATGACCTATTTCAATTAAGTTACGATTTTAATTGAATCCATTATCAATTCTAGTTGCTGATTTTTGACAAAACCTACCAAAAAGCGATGAATGTTCCAAGTATTCTTGGTCACGCATGCTAGGATGTGCACTGTGCTCTCCATTCAAAATCGAATCATAGTCCAACTGCTCGGCTTCAAGATCTTTTGTTGCACGTGACATTAACGATAGACGTGATGGCATATCTTTAGCCATTGGATCAATGTACGAATCACCAGCATTGCCCAAACCCTTTCCCATCCGATTTACAATCTCGTGCAACAAAAAGTCTGACAAGTATGGATCCTTGAAATTGAAGCGAAATGTGGTGGCATGAAAAACTAGAAATATATTTCTATATATAGTTAACTTACCTTAACCGCTTGAGTGGAAAGGTATCCATCTGTGCCCTCGGTTGAAATGATTGCACAGACAAATAGGACCACTAACATGTTACCATATTGCTTGTGCATGTTGCACAAAGCAATTCGTTTACCAACAACTATTTCGAAAAATAAAATGGAATCATTAAGGCTTTGATTTCATTTGCAAAAATTACTTATCACAATTCGATAAACAAACATCAATTACAATTATTTGTGTTAACATACAGTGTGTTTGATTTATGACTCATATTTATTTATTGTTTTAATGATTACATATGTAGCAGATAAAAATAGTACTATTAATAACGTGAAATATGTTACAAAGCCAAAGGCAAAAGGAAAAAAAAACGAAGCCTTTACGGCACCTGTTGACATATGCCACAGCATAGTAAAGGGAAATTTCAACGAATCGAGAACATGTAATTTGGATGTGAAAATCACCCTTATTTCACACAGAAAGGCAAACACATACATACTCGATGTGATGAAATGATATAGTGGAAAGCGTTTACATACACACTAGCCCCTTTTCATTGGATATCATATAACACACGTTTTCATTCATGACCGAACTATGGACGCCTAATATTCACATACAACACGGTCTTTTGAAAGTCATTCCGATGCGGAATAGAATAAAATACATATCAAAATAATGAACACTGATTATATTATGACACCATACAGTGTTTTCGATGTAGAAAAAAATGATTGTTTGTATTGGCTATTTCACAAAATAAATACACGTCATTTGAATGGAAAATCGATAAAACTGACGTTGTTTTACAAAAAAAGCCACTTTGACGTCATCAACATCAGAAAAAAGAAGAAATACACCGAATTTATGGTTTTTTCGCCAATTTTTTTCACAATATGTTAGAAAAAACAAGCAAACTTCCATATTCTGTTATTGATTTTACAAGAAATTGCGAAATTTTTTCGAGTGATTAGGAACTTATGGATGCTTCTTTCCATCACAGGATGAATTTGTAAATTTAAAATACTTATTTATAATCTCGACTCAACAGTCACTGGTACAGAAGTTGAAAATCAAAGAAAAACACAACATTTACGGTGAAAAAAATTCTATTTCACTTACATATTTTATGCTTTTAATGTTTGTCTGAAGCAAAAAAAAAAAATGTTAGAACAAGGTAATTTTGTCTCCGCTGTCATGAAGCAACAGCAGAGTTATGAAACGCTATCCAACATCACCCGATTGACAATGCTCTAGCAGACAGTGAATGTGTAGGATGGATGAAAATTGATTGTGCGCGCGCTACAATCACTAGTAATACAAGCATCGCAACATTTCAACAATCTTGTATGAATGAATGATGACGTACGCGGGACTATGGAGACTGTGTAAATTGGTCTGCATGGTGTGACGCGTTACATTTTTACTTTACTCGCATATGGATAAAACATGTAAAATGCGCCAGAAAAAACTATCGAATTATGTGGAAGAGATGAAGAGAGAAAAACTGGGTCAATTGTTTTTTTTTGCAAAAATTGGATGATTTATTTAGAACTGCCAAGTATAAAATTCATAGAATTGGAGTTTCTTGTAATTGCAAGAATGATTTACATAACAATAAGATATTAATATATCAGTGAAGAATGAGCTCAACCCATGCGAAAAATAATCAATTACCTACTGCTATCTATGTAATCAAAGCTTGTTTGTGATTCGATAAAAATAAAATTGCACCATTCGTTATCTAATAATCAACACTTGAAATGTGTATGAGTCCTGTCAACCAATTCATAATTATTTTAATCTGCATTTGTTGTGCCGTTCTTTTTGTAGGTGTTGGCAATGGTTTTGATTTTTTCCATTTTCTGTTGTAGTTCGTTGGAAATTAATTGTGTGTCGTCCGATTCTGTTGCAGTTGTCCGTTGCAATAGTTTTAGCACTAAATCATGGAATTCGGTTAATGCAGCACTTTGTTCGGATGTTAACGATGGTTGAAGAAAACTCAATATAGACGATACAAATTTTCCAGATGCATGAAGCATACATTGCGTCGAAATGGTAAAAATAACCAAAACAGCCAAATGAAGCGTCAATGCTGGATCATTGCAGTCGGATAATTGTTGAAGCAATTCATGCTTGTGGCACATTATCAAATTTCTGGAAAAAAACAATTAGAAGAATTGTAAGTTATGTAAATTGAATAAGCAAAAAACCAAATAAATGCACAGAGAATAAAAGGAATGTACCTATCTTTTTTCTTATCAATTTTCTTCAATATCATGCCGCATGCTTCGAGGGCGTTTTCAGCTGCTTCTAAGAATTCATCAATCGATGTACCGGCAACGGCCTTATTGAGTGCCGTCAAAGCCGACTTGTACTCCTGACCTGTAATTGAACCATTGAGTTTCTCATTTCTAAGGTTAAAGCTATTTTCAAGAATCAAAGATTAATAGGAAAAAGATAAAATTACCACAATCTTGTGTAATTTTAACGCGTTGCTCTGGTTTCAAGTTTGCATCGGCGTAATTAAGATTGCATTCGGTGGCAACATAGAAAAAAATATCATTGCAAACGTCATTGCCATGAGATTTCAGTAAGTATTTAATCAATTGGCCCTGCAAATCGGCTGGTAACAAATGTAGTCCCTTTTCATACAATCGAATATTCACCAAAAGTTCGTTTAATTTGGTTTGTAGTGCGGCATGTGTTTGTCGTTGATTTTGTGTAGTGTTTTGCAATGAAGCCTCATAGAATTGATGAGCAATTTCGAGCGATTGTTTTGTCAACGATGGTAAATATTGTTTTGCAATCAAACCACTTAAGTCATCCAAACCTTCTGGTTCGAGTTGTTTTTCCAAATTATTCTTAATCTCTTTCAATGATATCAATTCAATGGTTGGTCCTTCTTTTTTCTTATGGACATTTTCTTCTTCGGAATCCGATTGATGCCCACGATCACCCGCTCTATACAGCTTTTTCGTTGATTTTGTTTTTGTTTCGCGGCCTTGTGTACCACCGCCACCTTTTCCACCAGTCGCTTTACGTCGTCTCTCATCCTTTCGATCCGATTTTCGGTCCGATATTTCAATATCCACATTTCGATTTGTCATCTTCTCGGCGATGTATTGTTGATATTTTCCAGTATCAACCGATTGTTTCGCATTTTTCTCGATTATTTCATGACATGGTTTCAATAAACCGTCAATAAATTGCGTTGTTAAAATAGTCGTTCCGAATAAAAGTGTTTGCTTTTGCTTGGTGGGTGTTAAAACGGCTGCAATAATACCTTCAATATCTTCTTCGGTCATAATGGATGGCAGAATCGTGCCCACTTCCAAGTAAGAACCAGTCGAAATGCATTCATCCAACGATGATTCAATTTGATCAAGAATACGTTGATCCACGCAACATTTCGATAAGAATGTTATCGATTCATCGCCGACGGTTCGTTTTATAAAGCCCTTTGCATCAGATACACCTAAACGATTGACGGCATCATATTCCAAGTAGGAATTCTGTTTATAGAACGATTCGACCCAATCACGTTGATTTTTCGTATAAACATGTGGAATATATTGTGCACCGTGCTGGCGCGAAGTTAAGACACCAGCCGCACCAACCTCATTAAACAACGTGAAGAATATACGTTCTTGAATGCCAATTTGTTGGATTATTTGCGTGGCAGACGTTGGATGAGTTAAAGCCAGTAAACCTCCGCGAATTTTCGCCTTACAACGCGAAATGTAGGTTGGAGTGAAGAAAATTCGAGAATCACTTGAATCCTGTCGTCCTTTAATAAGTTTGCCCAAATATTTTTCCATTACTTGAGCCAACAAAAACTCCGACGGTAAATCAAATTGAATGGTCAAATCTGAAACGGATATTTCACCCTCTTGTGACAATTTTTCGTTGATTTCAATGGCAATCTTTTGAAGATAGTTCTCATCAAGCAATTGCCCCAAAATTAGATGCAAATCATCACGTTCTTTTGAAATTCGTTCGGCAATATTGTTGATGTGAAATAGATCAACATTCAAGATCTGTGCCAATTCAACCAAATTGACCCGACCACCGTGCACATAAATTTCATCTTCAACTTCTTTTTGTAAATAATCCGGGGTAATGTATTCTTTGCCATCGGTCGTATATAACACGTTGATAAGACCTTGTTTAATCAACAACGACACCACTTCAACGCAATTTCGTTCCGAAAGTCTAAAACAAAAACATTGATAAGTTAAAAAGAAAATCATAGATTTTTCCACGGTGTACAACAATTCTTTTTTTTACCTTTGTAATGTTGAAGACAATTGAACCTTCTGAAAATCAGAGGCCAATCGTCGAATTTCATCCCAATCTGAAGACATTTTTTGTTTCTGAATATTTGATTTTTTTACTAATTTAAAATAAAATTGATTTGTCGTGGCAAATTCACTTCGTTACTGCTGTAAGTAAAAGTATTTGACATTTGACTATTGACAACTTGTTGCCACTATCATAAAACGTCATCGTATTTATGAGTATTGCCGCGCAAACTAGAGCCAACTTCATAGTTGATTTTGTTCATTTTAAACGAATTTGTTGTAAGGATTGTTTGTTTGCTTGAAAACGGCATATTATTTCAGGATTTATTTTATCAAATTGTCTTTTTTATGTGAACTATTGTAAATTTGTGAATGTGAAATGTATTAAAAATGACAACAAATGATATATCTTTGTTCAACTCGAGTGTGTCAACGGTAGATGGAAATTTAAATGCAAACAATAATGATATAAACAATGATCTGAACGATGAAAGCGTGATATTGGCTCAATTAAATGAATTGCGACAGTGGCAAGAATCGCAACGAAAATGTTTGGCTGAAAGTCAATTAGATCAGCAGAAAATGTTGCAGTTGGAAAAGCAAAAACTATATGCGATGTTTGGATTGAGTGGTGATGAGTCCAGTCTACAGGACATTGGTTCTGGTTCGCTTGAATCGAGTTTTGGCTTTCGTCAACAGCATCAAACACCACAATTGATTAAATCACCAAAAACGTCATCAATCGAAAACAAACCATTGTTGACACCACTCGAATTGAGCTCACCGTCCATGAATCAATTGCAAAAAATCATCGAAAATCTAGCGATCCATTCACCAGCACTTAATGTCAATACGGTGACGGAGGAGATGGCTCAAATACCCAAACGACCGTATTTGAAACGCGGCGAAGGATTAAAGAATCGCTTTAAAGTTGATCCAAATGCTTTTCGCTTGGATAATCTGCCAAAATATAAATACGCACGGCGGATGCAAAAACATGCGCAATCGCAACAATCACGTAAACAACGTCATCAGGAAATCACAACAAATGATACATTAGCATCATTGAATGCAGACGTTGGGGTAGTTGAAACATTCGAAGGACAACAAAACAACACACACGACGGTGGATACAAACATAATACTAGAGAAAAAACCAGGAAATTGAAAGAGACAGCGAAACGCCCAAATCCACGAACAGTGTCACTGAAGTTAAAACCAAACAAAATCACACAATGCAAAGGAAATTCGTCGTCTGTATTACACAGCGATGTGAATAAACCATTACATCACCGCAATCAAGGTAAATAGACGAGATTTAAATAGATTTTGTTTTTTTTAGTAGGCCATACATTTAATTTGTTTGTTGTCACTTTTACAGATGTTTTGCAGAGTGCGAATGGAATAGAGCAAGCATCCATTGTACCGATTAGTGCCAATTTTTTGTCACCGACCACGAAATTCTTGCTGGACACACCGACCAAAGAACGCGTACGATTGCAACAAGACGAAATAAATGAATTAAAACAATTTGTGCAGCTCGAAGAGGATTTTAATCAAACGAACGGTGCATTAGAAATGGAGAGATCTAGACGTGATGATAATGTGGTGGTAAAATTTAAAGTTGGTGTGAACATATCGCCAAAGCATTATATGGCCAATCAAAATTTTGGCGATATTGAAGAAGAGGACGAAGACGAAGAGAATGTACACCATAGTATTAGCAGTGATAGTAGCATGGGCGATGAATCGAAACACGTACGTTTTCATTCGAAAGCAATAGCCATTGAAAAAGTCGACCAAAGTCAATTGATTGAAAGTATATACGATGTGCCACGAACATCCAGTCCAAATGGCAAAACAACCGATTCATTTCAAAAATTCAAAGAAAAACTCTTTGATCGCCGACTGAAGCAAAAATTCCAGAATCGATTGAGTGTGGCCAAAGATTTTGAAATTTCCGATTTGAATTCAAACAAAAGTGATCATGAGGATGGCACCGATGGCGAAGAAAGTGCACTTGCAACGGCAATCGATTTCAATGAAACACATGATGGCGAAGCAAAAACCCAATTACAACAGCGAATGATCAGTTTGGAAAAAGAGATACAATCGTTTCGCGAACAAAATTCTGAGCTCACCAAATTGATTCGTGAATACGATAGGATTCGTTTAACATTTGATGAAGAGTGTCGTGCTTCGCAGGAGCGCATGGAAAATGAACGTATAAATTTTGAGATGTATATGCATGAACAACGCTTGAAAATGCTCGATGAAAAGGCCAAATGGGAGAAGAAAATGAAAGAGGGGCGTGCCATAACACAAACCGAAAAAGATGAACTGGCACGTTTACGTGAAAAATGTTCGAACCATGAGGCCGAAATTGGTGCACGCGAACAAAAACATGTAGCTGCTCAAGGTCGAATTCGGGCACAACTGCGGAATGTTGAAAAGGATTTGAAAGAGGCTCGATTTGAAGTGGAACAATTGCAACGTGAAAATAAAAAATTGGAAGCGGAAAATATGCGATTGAGACGACAAAGCAATAGCAAAGTTTTGCATGAAATCAATAAAAGTATTTCGAAATTGGCACACACGAACGATGGTCGTGATAATCAACAGCATGAAAATGCCAAGGATGCCGCAAATGAGAAGCCTGTCAAACGAGTGGTGAAAAAGTGCTCAAATATGAATGCACATAAAACCGTTGTGGCCAAAGTAACATGCCACCGCGAACCATTGAAGGGGAATCAAATGCGCTCGAAAAGTGTGCCAAATTTACAGAGTGAAATCGACGAAAAATATTCGTATGAATTGTGCTCAAATCAATCGGAAGGTGATGGTGATGGCAGTGAATGTTCAACATCGCACGATGATAAATCGAATTATTTTTCAAAAGCAAACAATAAACACACCGAAGATGAACGTGAATTTGATAAAGGTGTGTCTGGTAGATGCGATGAATCGGACAGTTTGAACACTACATCGATGAAACGTATCATTGATAATCCGGACGGTAGCAAAGACGTTTGGTATCAAAATGGAAATTTAAAGAAAATATCAGCCGATGGAATGTGCATTCGTATGTTATACTTTAACAAGGACATTAAAGAAACCGATATTAAAGAAGGAATTGTCAAGTACTATTATAGTGAAACAAATACATGGCAAACTACGTATTTAGATGGTTTGGAAATATTCGAATATCCAGAGTAAGTAAAAACGCATTTTTTTCACTTTTGAATTTTTTATAATTCACTTGTGCAATGTCATCGATAATATTAGATAGTATAGTGGTAAAATGTGCATAAAAACTATTCCTTGTCTTGGGGAGCAAAATGTCTCGAGGAACGTTTAGTGAGAGCATTGCTGCTGACACCCAAATGATTAATAAATAAACCCCGCTAAAGATATGCTTTGGCGGAATTTTTGCAAGGCTCTTTTACTTTACAAAGAGCTGTTGCTTATTTACATTTACCACTGAATGTTAACAAGAAATGAAAGGAAAAATGCAGTAAAACACAAATCCTTATCTCTCATCGTATTTTTTTCTTTAAATTTCTTCTTGTATTAATTTTCAGTGGTCAAACGGAACATCGCCACAAAGATGGCAAAGTGGAAATTTATTTTCCAAATGGTACAGTCCGAATCACAAATCCAAATAGAGAACAACAGGAAGGAATTAAAGAAGAATGGAAATATGCAGATGGTTCGAATGCCATTCAAATGACCAATGGTGAACGTATCCTGATGCTACCGAATGGACAACGTGAAGTCCATGCAAACGGTCACAAACGCCGAGAATATCCTGATGGTACGGTGAAGATTGTTTATCCGGACGGCTCAACCGAAACACGATACTCCAATGGACGTGTCCGTTTGAAGAACAAAGACGGAAAACTCATCATGGACTCAGAAACAATTTCAATTTAAGATATTCGAAAATAAAAAGAAATCATTGTCATGCTACACATAATTTATATGAAACCTATTTAGATTTAGTGTTAAAAAAGCATCCATAGATGTCAAATATATGTATACACGCACACACACATTCAACGATGACTATGATGTGGACTTGTTCTGATTGAGAATCAAAATATGTATTGATATAAAATATTTTTGTTGTTGTTGTGCAATTCACAAAATAAAATACACCCAGATTTTAACAATTTTCATTTTTCACGTATGTTTTTTATTCTATTTTGGTTTTGATGTTAAACGAACAATAAATTTTTAAACAATTTTCAGTTGTTGATCTATATCCTAATTGGCGATTTGCCTTGATTTGCTTTGCTGCGCTTCGAACAGTTCGGCCGGTGTGATTTCATAGTTGAATGGTTTTAAATTGAATGTTCCAAAGATTTTCGAAAGAGCATCAATTGAAGCGGTTTCAATGCCATTATGGTATGTATCTCCATAGCCGGTGCCCAGTAATTTCTTTGTATCACTATCATAAAGGCCAATTCGACAACACGATAAAATATCATTTTTACTCAAATCGCCAATGATTCGTGGTTCAATGTTTTTGATATTTTTCTGTGCACAAACTTGTTTCAGCAACTCAAACGGATTCTCAATTTTCCACACTTCATTGATATCGACTTGATTCAAATGTGTGCAAATAAAGTCACGCACAAAATTATACGGGCGTTCAAGATTTCCATCTATTTGTGATTCTTCCAATGCACCGATGATGGCCAGCAGTGTTTGTGCCAATGATTCTTCGGATGGTGGATATTCAGCGGCCAATATAATTTCTTTTGAACCTAAATTCTGTGAAATATATGCCAATTTCTCGGTCGATAGTAAATAATTTAATAGCACGGCGATTCCTTCGTCTGGATACTGTGGCAAATGATAACGTAAAAAGTTATCCACATAGTTTTTTGCTAGTTTCAATCCTTTGTCAGCCAATTCACGATTGTCTTGTATGATTGCCATTTCATCTTTCTCAATGCCAAGCTTTTCCCAACGAAGCTCCTCCTGAATTGCATACGATCGCTGTACAAATGCACGTTCTAACAGCGCCAAATCGAAATTCTCATTCAATCGCTTGCCATACGAATAGATTTCGGCTTTGAAATTCCAATCGATGAAACTTGAACGCTTGTGAACTTGTGGCAATTTATCGGCATATATTCTTTTACGCCGATTTAATTCAGCAATTGTTGGTGCCACCCAGCGTTGTATTGATCTTATTGAACTTGAATTGGTCACTGAAATGTTCAAAAAAATTTTTTAGAATTTACTATAACAGAGACTGATTTTGAGGTTATGATCAATAAAAACAAATCAATTACATTCTGATGCTGCAATTGAAGGAAATGAATTGAACGAATGGAGCTTTGCCGATGACCGCAATGTCTTCCAAAGTAGCCTGGACATGTTTATGTGAATGTTTTCTCAACTAATAATGTTAATTTCAAATGTTTTCTATCGCGAACAAGTGCTCGGCCAGACTGAAGAATGTGAGCGATTGAACGTCAAATAATTTGACAAATTGTGTCAAATTTTCGTTGTCTATGCCAAAATATGGAAAATAACCTTTATTTGAAATGCCAAAGAATGATGGAAATTCAAGAATAAAAAATCGTCTTTATTTTTTATTTTCGTTTATTTATCAAAGAGTCTAATTTTTTTACAGAGAGAATAATTTTAGCCATAAGAAAAAAGTCAATTTTGTCTAAATCAGTTCAAGAGTTAAATAACTAATCTATTTGTTCCTATTCATGTAACGATTAACAAGAATACTTTATTTTGGAAATTTGTTTGTTTATTTTTTTTCTCATCGAAAGTCTTTGAACGATAGTTGTTTTTAAAAAATAATTTTGGTCAAAAAAATTTAAAACATAAATTACAATCAAAAAAATCTTGGCAATATTTAATTGTCAAAAGTATTGTTTTAAAATGTGAAGAAGCAAATTGAATTCGTTTGAAGAAATTCATTTTAAATAAAAGAAGTATATCGAGTTCGAATCGATTTTCTCTTAATTTTGACGTTTTTGTTTTGAGATCATAGCATCTACTTCTACATAATTTAAAATGAGGAAACGTCTTTTGATATCTTTTTTTTGCTTGGCAAATTTACAATATCAGGTAAATAGAAATTTGTGCTTAACAAAAGTAATTTAAATTCATTTTTTTACTTCGTTCAACCCGAAATGACTGAATATCTATACCAATCGTCTCTCTTAAAAACGCATATAACTATTATAATATGGTTACTAAATGCAAACCAATGGATATGAACAGATTGTTCTATTTGTTATTCTAACTTCAATTAAATGCCATACTCAACATATGGATAGTGGGGGAGAAGAGATAAAAAGAGATTGCATTATCATAAGTTTATGTTATGTATACGTATATGATACAGAAACGGAATATATATATATAAATGTAAATATCAGAGGGGAAAAAATAATGAAAAATTCAATGATGACGATAAGAAAAGATGTCACAAATCGTAGGGCATATTATTATCATCATTTTTACAGTGCGATTCGTGTACATTATTTTCCGACGATAGGAAATGTCGTGCGTAATTATTATTTGTATAGGAATTTGTATTGGCAGCGGCAACTGTGGCGGCAGCTGCCGAAAATCCCGTACTATTGCCAAAACATTTAATTGCTGAACAAAGTAATGTACACCATCGCCACGAATGCGATGATCGTGTACGTTTTGGCATTAAATTTGAACGTTGATTCAATATTATCATGGAGCTCTTATGGTTTCGCTTATTTGAAACGGTATTTTTTATGTGATTATTATTGTTGGTGGTGGCGATGGCGGCAGTGGCATTCAAATTGATATCGATGTCATCGTCATCATCGTCATCGTCATCTTCAATGTAGTAGTTTGCATTTCCATTATCGTAATTCTGATCGATTGACACCGCTGGCGTTATGATCAAATAATTGTATTTTCCATAAATATTCGATACCGTAGTTGATTTTGTTATACGTGATGCACCATTCCCTATCACTTGTGTTGAATTCGTTGTAGACGAATTTGTATTTACAGTCCATCATCTCGTTGAATCTTCATTGCCACTAGAAGTGTCCTCTGGCTTTACAATTTGATATGTGACCAAATACTCGGGATATGCCTGCAGAAAATATGCACAAATCATAACACAAATTTCAATAGAAGAAATGTCAGTTTTCTTACTTGTTCACCGCGATACACAACATATTCAGGAAAATGTAAACCACCAGCTGAAGGTCGACCTGAGAGAATCGTAAAGTGCCATTTACAATAGGTGTCAATAATGAACTATTTATATTTATTTTTAGAATAGCTTACCAATGACACTGTGATGACCTGGTGGTGAATGGGCCATTTTCATTGCACTAAACTGAAGAAATGATTTTCCCAACGCAACGCGACACAACAGCAATTGCCTTTATAAATGCAGTCTCATTATTTCTTCGGTTTTGATTAAGAATCAAAATAATTGTACTTTACCTTGGACAAAAATAGCAAGATTTGTCTTTATGTGCTGGACATCCGATTCCGCCTCCCATTCCGTAGACATATTGATTACTTTTCGAACTATGTTCCGCAAAGTAGATACCAGCTCCAAACATTCCTTTTAAAATAAAAGAAGAAAACGTTTAAAATTGTGACACATGACAGTAGGTCAATATAGAAATTGTATACCTCCAATGTAAGCATGTCGCTCATCAAATCCCTTCTGAACAATAGCATTTATAAATGGACTGCCATGAAATAACATCCGTTCATAGCCTTGTCCGTTATTTTCGTCGGAAATCTCTTGTCTACGATGGACATAACGTTCCCACAGCCTTCGATTTTGAACCTTTTGAATCTACATTTGATCAACATATAGAAGAATTCATATGAACATTTGTCCACCAAATAATGTCTGTGTGCATAAAAATTACCCGGATTATATTGTATCGATTGAAAAATCCACCCGATTGACCATTATCACGATGTTCTCTGATTGTTGCTTGCATTTCTTCTTCAACAGCTAAAAATTCTTTATCGTCTGGAAGTAAATCAACCAAAAGGGTACCTGGATTTGGTGGTTGTCCCAAGCCTGTAGCGACAAAAACGCACAAAAAAATTTGGATAAAAATCCATCATCGATTACACCAAATGAGAATGTATTACCAGTTGTGGCTCGAAGCGCAGCAATGCCCTTTAGAATCTTATGTCGAAAACCATAAGCTGATACTCCGACCTGCTTCAAATCTTCGTGTCCCATTTCAGCAAGAATTTCCATCGTAATTTGCTCTCGATCAAATAGTTCAATCAATTGTTCCAATTGCAGGCTAAAATCATAAAATAATTTTGTAAATGTTTGAATTACACCAGGAAAATGGTTGTTATGTACCTAATTAAAAAGCTAGCAACGCTAGACACTGTTTCTGTTTCATTTGGTTCAGTGCTGATACCGTCCACATGCGATTCAGCACCTTGTGCGGGACTTAAGCATGAGCGACTGGGTGTTTGTGGAACCGGCACCGATAATGTCATCGATGCACCAGTCGGCAATGTAACAATTTCGGTTTCTGTCGTTGGCGACACCAAAATCGATTGTTGATTTTGTTTTGATGTATTTAAACACAATAGTCCACCGTTTGATGTGATACTTTGATTGCTTATTGATATTGTCATTGCATCTTGCAGCAGACATTTTACATCTTCAGCGGTAGCCAATTCGATTGGAGTTTGGTTTTCTTGATTTTTCATAAACGGATCTGCTCCGTGTGCTAACAATAACGAACACAACTGAGTTCGACCTTTTTGAGCAGCTTCATGTAAGGGTGCAAAGCCCCACTTGTCTGTGGCATTAACGACAGTGTTGTGCTTTAATAGTAAGGCGGCAATATCTAAATGTCCATATGAGCTTGCGTTGTGCAGTGGTATCAGCTGTGAGAGGGAGAAGAAAAAACAGATAACGAACATTCAGGCTAAGCATTCAATATTAATAGAATATTTAAAGAAGAGTTAGATTGTCAAAGTATACTTACTCCTCCTTTGTCTTGAGCATTTACGTCGGCTCCACTTTCTAACAAGAATTCGGCCACTTCAAAGTTATTGAATCCAGCTAAATTGAAATTTATACTTTCCGTTAATCATTTTCTTTGATACTCTCTTTAAAATAGTTCAGAATCAACAATTACCAGCCAAATGCAGTAGAGTTGAGTTTCTACCCTGTGAATCACGACAATTAATATTCTCTGGTGTGACCAAACGTTGAACACGAGCCAAATTGCCTTTCTTGGCGGCATCCAATAGAGCGGCTTTTCCACGAAGTAAATCAGCCACATCTTCATCTCCATCACGAATAAGGTCCAATGGAGTTGCTCCATCGCGGTTTTTCTTTGTGGGATCTGCACCGTTTTTAAGCAGCAACTTTACAATTTCATACTTTCCTTTGGCGGCAGCTTCGTGTAGTGGAGTGAATTTCCACAGATCAGCTATATTTACATTTGCCCCATATTTGATTAACAATTCGGTGACTTCATAATGTCCGTAACTAGAAAGAATGTAACGTTTTCATTTTTGTTCGATTTTTAAATCACATTCAAGTGTTCATTACCTGCATGCGTTATGAATAGGAACCAAACCCCCTTTATCTGATGCATGATTCACTTCAGCTCCATGTTCAAGCAAAAATTCGACAATTGCAATGCGATTGTAGCCGCTTGCAAAATGGAGTGGAGTTGAATGTCGACCGTCTAAATCACGACAATTAACTGTGTGCGGATTACTAAGAACAATCCGTTGCACTGTTTCTAAATCACCCGTTTTTGATGCTTCCAATAACTGTTCTTCCAAATCCACATTATCAGGTGGATTTTTCAATATTTTTAAAACACTTTCCGATGCCAGTTGAGCAGCAGTGTATCTAAAAAAAGGACAACAGCAACAACACAAAATTACAAATAATCTCAATAAATAAATTCCTTTTTCAATTTACCCCTGAAGTGAAATGATTTTTGAATCGATATTATACGATAGAAGAAGACAACATGCTTGATCATTATTATCACGTGCACATCGATGCAAGGCAGTTTGACCCAATCCATCTAATGCATTTACATCGGCTCCATTCTTCAGCAGTAAATCCAAAATCTCGAAATACGAATGATCCGCAGCCAAATGCAACGGCGTTAAAAAGTCTTTATTCTTTTCATTCAAAAGAGCACCCTTTCGAATCAGAGTTTCAACGACTTGTTTTCGTTTTGGATACACTGATGCAACGGCACAATGGAGTGGCGTATCGGATGTATACGGATGAACAAAATTAACTGTGTCGGTTGTTAAGATTTTCTTGAGTCTTGGTGCATCCGCTTGCCTACATGCATCTAAAATCGAATGACCTTTGTATTCGTCTACGGGGAAAAATAAAGAAATTTCATTATTCACTCCACCAGTCAGTGTCTGTTGTTTGGCTACAAAAACAAAGAAATGTTTCCAATTTAAACTTACATGCAATTCGGTCACGGAGTTCCATTGTTGGTGCCGCATCAATCGCAGTTTTATTGTGACAATTGAGTAGTGTTGGATCTGCTTTTTCACTTAACAACAAACTACAAACCTCAATGCGACTCTTTGAAGCGGCTTCATGTAGTGGAGTAAATGCCCACAGGTCATTTGCATTTACATTCGCTCCGTGTTTGATTAGCATTTCAGTGACTTCAAAATGACCATAGCTAGAAAAGAAAATGTCTCGTTTTCACATTTGTTTCAGTTTTAAACCACACTAAATCCAAGGCTGTATTACCTGGCCGCATTATGCAATGGCACCAATCCACCTTTGTCTTTGGCATGAACATCAGCTCCATTTTGTAATAAAATTTGAACGATATTTATGCGATTATAGCCGCTGCAAAGATGTAACGGAGTTGAACGACGACCATCACTCGCATGACAATTCACATTCAATGGTGTTAATAGAGCCAACAATCGATCTTCAGCTCCAGAACGTGCGGCCTCCAATAGTTCGTCCTTTCGATATTCACCCGTTAAAACTGGCCTTGTGTTATCGTCTGCTAAATCGATTGGTGTTTTTTGTTCCGAATTTCGAATATTTGGATTGGCACCATGTTGTAATAACGCTGTTATTATTTCAAAACAAGAAAATTCGAAACAAAATGTGGAAAGAAACAATACGAAATGAAACAAATGGTGAAAAATTCAAAAATCAAATGAGGCAATAATATGTTTTGCAAAAAATATTACATACCAATACAAACATCGATTTTCCCCTTTTGTGCCGCTTCATGTAGTGGACTAAAATTCCAATTGTCTGTTGTATTTGGCGATGCGCCAGCTTCGAGCAGCAATCGAACTACATCAGCATGGCCAAACGAGCATGCATTGTGTAGTGGATGTAAGCCACCTTCGTCGCAAGCTTGTATTGAAGCACCATTTGCCAGCAGCAATTCAACGACTTCGCGTCGTCCGTACCCTATTAGCAAATTCGCAAAATTACGTAAATACACGAGGGAATAGCAAAAAAAGGAAAACCACCACGAGAGATCAATTTCAATGTCTTGCAAATGAGGTTTTCACTCATAGCTCAAAGCGAGCAATTAATACAACTTTTTTTGTAGCCCATGCAATGCAGTTGTTCTGTTTCAATATATATATGTGTGTGTAATGTTTATTCTTTGGCTTGATTTTTTTAGGTCATTTTTCATTTTTGAGTTAATGTCGATGTCAGCGCAATATATTTCCAAAATTAACCAATTTACACCATTGATAAATACCTTTGCCGTGTTGATTCAGACAATTTATACTAATTGCATCAATTAAATCGTAAACAAATCGAGTGTTTTGAAAACAGCAATCGAAGGCAATTGTGTGCGATATAGATGTTTATTCGCGCAATCGTTTACATAAGTTAACATTGCACATCATATGTATAGTAAACGTATATGTACCATAAATAACATTAACGATGTGGAAAACGCCAATGAACTATTCAGCAAAAATGCCAGTCTTTTTTTCTCTCTCTTTCAGTCTCTCTATTTTTTTTTTGTCTCACTCCGTTGCTCTTTCTCTAGTTGCATTTGGAGTGACTTAGTTTAAATAATGCAAACCTGTGTGGTTATGAATTATTCACCTGCAGTCATACGCGACGAACATTATGGGCAAACCACCTCAACTTGGATGTTGTTTACATGGATTTTGTTGACTTGTTTACACTTACACCGATATAAGTTATGTGTGTGTTGTTGTCACAATGGTTGAATCAAGCTATGAAGCAGTTTCACGTCATTCCGAAGGTCAATAAAAGAGCCAACAATTTATGTTTCTCTTTCTATCTTTATCTGTGTTGACTTTTTTATTATTATCTCAATTCTTTCACAAGAATGCATTCAGTGCGCAGTAAAATTTTGTTCAGCAAACAAAAGAAAATCATCGGGAAAAATATTGCCATTTCAAAAGTCGACACGGTTTGTCAAATTGAATGAGGGTCAAATTCGTGCCGCTTTTTCACACAATTGTCGAAAACTCACAGTAGCAACGCCATAAAAAAAGAGAAGCGAAAAAAAAACACAACAACACAACTAAACGCGTCCATAGAGCAGTAGCAGCAAAGGCACATAAATCACCGAAGTGAATAATGAATTTAACCACTTTCATATGCTCAAGCGCTAAGCTTCATTGCAGTTACCTGCTCAGAGATCAACGTTTATTCAAAGCAGCACACACTTCATTGTTTTCAGATTTTATTTTTCTTTCTTTATTTTTACATATTCGTTACGTACAATCGTAGTTATTTGTCTTGTTGTATGAACAGCGACAAAAAAAAATTGTAACGTTTTGCAGGTAATTTTAATGTTTGGTTCACCGCGGTGCAGGCAGTTAAATTTGCAATCAAATTCATTGGCCATGACAGAGTAATATGTGAAGTAGAAGGAGAGAGAATAATTAGAATGCGAAACATACACACACACGTGTTTAATATCAATTTAAATATGTCAACTCAAAAACCAATAGAGAACGAGAGAGAGAGAGAGAGAGAGGAAGAAAAAAAAGAAAAGTGTACACTGCGACATGAGTTTGACCCAATAATCTACATTGGTGACGCGTTATTGCGAATATTATTTTGATATACTTTGGCATAAGAGATGCCAATTTTTATAATTCACCAAAATTCGCTGACTGTTTGAAATTCATCTCACATTCTATCCTCATTCGCATAAATTTTAATTCGAATCATTTTTGAGTTGCCAATATGGTGACAACTATCTTTGGCCTTTTGTATTCAATCCATCATCAGTATCATCATCATTAACTCGAAAGTGAAGAGGAAACGCTTTTACCATTATAATGCAAACGGATTCGCTATAATTTTCCATTGAAATGCAACATTGGCTGAGTGAGATGAAGAGAGAGAAAGCGAGAGAGCATTAATTATGTGCTTTTTATCCTACGTCTAATGAACACTCTATCTTAATATCTTCTGCTGTTGCTTGTATATAGCAAAAAAAAAAAATATGGATGGACAATTGTTTAAGCAAAGCAATATTATTGGTGTTTTCCAAGTTATGTTTATGAATGCAAAGTTTTTTTTTATTATTTGCATATGGCTTACAATAATAGACAATAATAATACATCCACTTCACTTAGTCCATCCGTGTCTGCATATTACTCTGTATCGTATGCAGTGCAAATAAAACAAGTTCTTCGCTTTTCTTTTCGTATCCCTCGTACATTTATTTGGTCAATTTGTGGTTTAATGGGAAATGCTCGTCGGTTAAATTTATTTATTTAATCGATATTACAACGACGGTATCAACAACAATAACAATAGCGGAACAAAATAGCGTATATACAAACCAGCAGCAAAATGTAGAGGAGTTGATTTACGTCCGGCTGTATCTCTTGCGTTCACCGTTTGCGAATTTATCAATTTTTTTACTTTGATAATATCACCCGTTTTGCATGCATCGAACAATTCACGCAGTGGATCGTTCGCCATGACTACATCCAAATTCACCGACAACGTTCGACTGCGGCTAGACATTTTCGTTGTTGTTCTTTGTAGTCGTGTTTGAAATGACTGGTTTGGGTTTTGTTTTATTCAATCAAAATCAATGAATTCTTCGAATTCGGTTTTGACGTGCAACGACAACAACAAAAACCAACAAGCCCCTTTTTCGAATTAACCTATCTTGTCACAGCACTTTGATTTGAATAATAATTTTGTATAAAGGCAATCATTTTTTCGTTAGAATACACATTGTTTTAATTAGCGACTATGAACAGTGTTTTCTTTAGAATTTTTTATTGTTTATACACTTTTCATGAGACATTTATTGACGCCTTATTATTTGGCTTCCTTTTTTGACATAACTCTTTTTTTTCTCTCTTTGCGTGTGTATTTCACTTTGTTTGCTTTTGGAGCACTTTGATTAAATTGTCACTTCAGCATTACAGCATTTCTTTTTTTATTCATTTTGACAACAACCACATTTTACATAATATTCCACAATTATATTAATTTCACATCATTTTCATTTCTCTTTCCAGCCATTGCCTTTTTTATATTATTATCTTTTTGCACCGAATGAATAATACGCCGTTCAACATTTGACACAACATCGATTAGATAATTTTGCATATCCTCACACTTATGCCATTTTTTTGGTGACTCAACGCACAGAATTCACGCAAATTTCTGACAATTTCATGAATTCTGCACTTTATTAGCTACACCGTATGAATATTTTCTTTGTAATTTTGCTCAACCAAACAGCTGCTACTAATTTTATGCAGTCCTCCCATCAATGTCTCTGCGACCCAACAGCGAACAATAAATAAACGATGTGTTGATATTTATATTTTTTGGTCTCTGTATTCATGTCTCAAACACACATTGCATGTGTGTGTATATATACCAATTTGAAAACACGTATCATTCGGTTAGTATGTGTTCGGTTCGCCCGATGTCAGCAATCGACTGCTGCTGCCACTGCTTCAAATTCATCGGCGAATTCAAATCAACGATTTATGGCGAATTCAATTTTCGAATCAGAATCTTTTTAGTTATAAGAAGAAAAAAACATTTTTTTAATAAATATTTTCAATATTTTTTTCAAATTGAAGAGGTTATTGACGAAAATTATGAATACACATAGAATTCAAGCAATAGACTAAAATAAAGTGTGCCGGGACTTAGTATGTAAACAAAGAGTTTTGAGCTTTGACGATTGTCAAACATTTTTATATCTTTTTATGAAAAAAATTACTAAAACATATTTTTTGACTTAATTTTTTTCTCACTTTTATTTTCCTAAAGAAAATGATATTCTAGCAGAAAAAATTGATCAAAAAAGGGAAAGCAATTATAAGTATTGAATTCGCCATATCGTCGTATAGAGTCATAGTACCACCATTCGTGTACGTATGTACTGTATTATATTCGGTTTGTTCGGTATTTCATTAACGGTTAATGTGTCGTTTCAAAACTCGACGGCCAAAGTATCATTTGATTGGAATCAGTAGTAAACGGAACACATTTGAGTTTTGTTCAGAAACAATCAAAGGTATGTATGGGAAATGTATTTAACAAACTGATAGAAATAACAAAGTGGGTAGTGAAACTGTACAAAATGAACAATATTTTCGACATTTTTGGGATGTAAAGAATTTTTTATTGTTAGTGAAATATGCTCATGTATGGATTTATTATCTTGCTTTACTTCTTTGTTCTTTTTCTGTACGATTTTATATTTTAATTATGGCTAAAAACGTATGTATTTATTAATGTGTGTGCTTCTTTAAAAAAATTCAATACACACATTTAATGAAATCAAAGCAACAGGAGGCTATTCGGTGTGGTCGATTTGCTTTCTTCATTCACTTGATATTAATACTTTCTTTTGGCATGAATCAATTTCTTTCTGTTAACATTAAATTACCAGGGACTATTCTATGCTGATTTTATCAGGCTAATTGAGATTAGCGGACATTTTTATCAATTGGAGTGAAAATCAATAGAAGTGATTGTTAAAGTTATAATCACCGATGAATTCAGTGTAGAGTAGCCCCCGCTTTTCACAGAGAATGTTATTTATCTCGTTACTTTGCTACAGTTTCATGAAACAAAAAAAAGAGAATAATTGAGTGTCATCAGTCTTTTGAATGTAAAAGTCACAATTTTGTGTGCTCTTTCGCATAATCAGTTGCGAATTATCGAACTATTGACATCAGCGTCAACTGATAATGAGTTCATCTCTGCTTATAATTATTAGTTACTCATATTCACTCTTTTTTCATTTCAAACTCATATAATAAGTGATTTAAAATATCAGCAATATTGAATGGATGTATTTTGAGATGAATTAAAAAAAAAACATACATAATAACATTTATCACAATCACACTATGAAACACTTTTTTGCCAGTTCAATCCGGAATTGAATATACAACTAAAATATCAAAAATGAAATTTGGTGTGAGGAATCGAAATCTTCCTACTCTTTTCGTATTTTCTAACACAAAATTATCGAAAATTACTATCAAATTTGTACAATTTTACTGCTCCTTTTGTCCCGAAACGAAATCATCCAAATGATATATTCAACCGAACTATTTATTTTATTAAATAAAAGACTTGTAGCACAATTTTATTTGTTGGCTGCCAGAAAACCAGCTGCGCGACCCTTGTTGATCTGTCAATGTAAATACAACACCGTCGATTTTACAGAATTCATTATCAATTTTTCAAAAGAGTCAAATTATGGCCAACACCACACTGACACACCTCAAAGCCATGAAGCAGCGCGGCGAAAAAATTGCCATGTTGACCTGTTATGACGCGACTTTTGCTCATACAGCATCCCATGCAGGCGTTGATATATTGCTCATTGGTGACAGCCTGGGAATGACCATTCAGGGACTCGAAAACACAATTCCCGTCCGCCTTGATGACATGATTTACCACACTGCGTGCGTTAATCGTGGCAACAGCGGCAGATTTATCATCGGCGATCTGTCCTTCATGACCTATGCATCGTTAGAACAGGCACTGGAAAGCAGTGCACGTCTGATGCAGGCCGGTGCGCATATGGTGAAGATGGAAGGTGGTGAGTGGCTGTGCGAGGCGATAATGCATCTCACAAGAAATGGCATCCCTGTGTGTGCTCATATCGGCCTTACACCGCAGTCAGTTAACGTTTTTGGTGGATTTAAGATTCAGGGACGAGGCGAGAAGCAAGCTGCTGAGCTAATTGAAACAGCGCGCAAGCTGGAGATAGCTGGAGCGGCGATATTAGTGGTGGAGTGCGTTCCGGCTTCACTTGGTAAGGCCATTACTGAAGCTGTTAGCGTGCCGGTCATTGGTATTGGTGCCGGTGCTGATACGGATGGACAGGTGTTGGTTCTTCACGATATGTTAGGTCTTAGTATCACTGGCCGCACACCAAAATTTGTCAAAAATTTCATGGAAGGTGCGTCCAGCATTCAAGACGGCATTGTACGCTACGTTTCCGCCGTAAAAGACGGTTCATTTCCCTCTTCCAAATACAGTTATGAATAGAAGTTAGACCATTGTCGACCTGAATGAGGTAAGTAGGGAATTTTTAATTCTCAGATGATTTATACTTGTATGAACTTGTATTTTTCCAGAATGTTCACTCTTTACTAAAGGCATCATATTTTATTTGTTTCTTTTTACAGAATAATAAGGAAGATCAATACCCAGTTGGACCTTAGCTTTGTTTTTCTTTCATTGTTTGCGGACCAGCTTTATTTCAAATAATCCATTCACATCATAACTGGTTCAGTTCCTATAATATATTAAGAATATGTATGTAAATGTAGTTGTTCACGTAGTACGAATATTAGAAATAAAAGCCTGCTTTGTTGATTATCAATCATCTTTATACATCTTAATATGAAAAAAGTGGCCTAAACATGGTTTTAATTTCTTTTTTCAGAACTTCTCCATATTATTCCAAAAGAAAGTAATACTTTGGCAAAAAAAAAACTATAAAAAAGAGAAAACAATTTGAATCAAATTGAATTGCAGTAGTAGTTTTTTCGCCATTGTAATTCTGGAACATACTAGACTGTGTGGCAGAAGTATTGAATTCGCCGTATCGTCGTATAGAGTCGTGGCACCACCAATCGTCTACGTGTGCACTGTATTCTATGCGGTTGGTTCGGTGTTTCATTAAAATAATATTGTCTCGACGGCCAAAGTGTCATTTGATCGGCATCAGTCGTAAACGGAACGCGTTGTGTTTTGTTCAGAAACAGTCTAAGGTATGTATATTTTAAGTTCAAATAGTGATATATTCAACTGAACTATTTATTTATTTTATCACATTTTATAGATTAGTGTAATATGCAATGAAAAAACTAAATGTTAAATAATAATATTGAGTTAAAGTAAATCTAGTAGTTGTTAATACAGATAGTGTAGAAAGTGTGTCGCACGCACTTAGTTGCTCATTATTGATGTTTTTGTTGGTATTTTTTTTTTTATTTCAAATCATAGCATTCACGGCACTTGAGTTTTGGAGTGAATCTCGGAATCACATATTTTTTGGCATTTATTGAAACTGCAATAGAAGACAAAAACTAAGAAAATGGCACCAAAACAACGTATGCGAGTAGCCAATGAAAAGGCCAGCAAAAACATCACCTTAAGAGGAAATGTACCAAAATCAACGGTAAGCATTAGTCAAATGATCTCCTCTTTGTTCCATATCTCGAGCGATAGAAGTTTAAAGTTTAAAATGATAATGTTGAATTGGTGATTCAGTTGCAATGATACTACCTTTCTTTCTGCATAATATGCATTTTTTGGAAGTAGGCGAATGCTTGCGTGTCAACTTTCGTTTGTGGTGATTAGTGGAGTAATCAGTGAACGTGTGTATTGTATGTATGTACTGATGCGTAAGAGTGAGTGTTTATATCATGGCATGTGTGTAAGCATGCTTCGTTGTAGGTGAATGTTATAATGTTGAAAGTGTACCATATCGAAATTTGTTCCGATTTTATCTCTTTAGACAATGAACAGATTAAATTGTATATATTTCATATTGGGTGCTCACCTACAAAAGCGTTGAAATTTAGTTTGATTCGTTTTCCTAAAAAATGCAATTGGCTGAACGCAATAAACGAATTGATGGCTTATGCACAAGATGCTATCAGTTTACTAATTGCGTCGTTAAAAATGGATCCAATTACCGTATTGTTTTCATTTAAATCGCAAACTTAACACGTACGCACTTGTAAATTTCGGTTGTTTTCGTCAGACAAGTGTTTCTGCTTACTTTTCAAATGTTTTATTTGCATTCCTTTCAATTTGAAGGGCAAATTATTGATGACTTCGTTTTACATATGGAACAATAACACAGAATCGAAATTAAAAACCAAATTTTTAATTCCCAGATAATTCATATGAACTTGAATTTTTTTTAAATGTTCACTCTTTACTAATTGCATGATATTTTGTTTTGTTTTGTTTTTACAGAAAAATAAGGAAGATCAATATCCAGTTGGACCTTGGCTATTGGCATTGTTTTTATTCGTTGTTTGCGGATCAGCTATATTCCAAATCATCCAATCCATTCGCATCGCGTAATTGCAATCTAACCGAATCCCTATTCTATATAATATAATCACTGTAAAGATATTAATAAATGTAAAAAAAATACACACATACATGTGAGACGAAAAAAAAAATGTTGCATCCAGATTTACAATTTTATATAAATGAATAATTATATTATATCAAAGAGGGCGAAATGCAAGCACACAACACATAAACACATTTGTAATGCCTTTTTTGAGGGATTCATTGTATGTATTATCATTGTATAATTCCTTGTCATTACAAATTTACATTTTTTTATGCCAACAATAGACGGAAAATATATGCACAAAGGCACAAAGTTCACAGAACTTTGTTTATGTAAAAACAAATCATTAGATACATTTATCAAAAAGCATTTACAAAAACAAAATTATATTCTATTTTTTCTCATTTCAACTCGGTTAGTTAAATTGTGTGTTTGCTATTTAAAAACAATGTGCATTGCAATTATGCAGGATAATATACATTCGACTATACTTTAATCCTGGATAAAGATATTCCAAGTAAAAATTGATTAAATTAAATGAAGAAAAATAAACGGAAAAAAATATGTGTTTCATTTAAAAAACGATGGACGGTAAAAATATGTCGAAAATTCCGAAGATTTAAAAAAATACCAGTTTATTGGCCTTGTAAATGTATTCAACCGAAAGCATCCGAAGAATAAAAAAATTACCAATTTTATTTCATTTTGTGATCGAGCCTGTGTTTCATGGTCTGTATTTGAAAAAAATAACAAGTCTCAAGCAATTTACGTGTTTCTCAGTTGAAATGATTTTATTTATATTATCAAAAAGGACGACGTTTTACATCTTGTTTTTCTTATCAAAATTTAATTCAATTAATTTAATTTTTTTATTATCGTTTCTCTAATATAAAAGTTGAGATTTAAATTTTAAAACATGCTTGAGACATAAATAAAAATACTTGTGTTTTAACGGTTTTTCGGTGGTACATCATCATCATCATCGTACTCCTCCAATTCCTCAACAGGTTCGGCCTTTTTGGTAGTTTTTGTCTTCTTTGGAGCCACTTTATCGTCTGCTGTTGCCTTTTTTGACTTTGATGCATTCTGAGCTTTCTTTTTGGCTGCCATCTTAATACTTTTTCTTTTTTGAGATGACATGTTTGTCTTTTTCAACGATCCAAGTTTAAATAATACGGCTACATTTGGTTTGCCTTTTATTTTATTGGCTGGAACAATTTGTCCATCTGCGAACATTTCTTTCAATTGATTTCTTATTTTTGATTCATGTCGTTCCACATCAAACAAGTTTTCTTTCTCCAAAAAGGCTCGCAAATGTTTATAAGACGACTTTCCAGCTGTATTTCCTAATAATTCAACGGCACCAGTAATGAACTGAGGAATGGTAGATGATTTTTTCATATTCAAATGTATGGACTGATTCTGCACGTCATCCGAATCTATAGTGACAATTAAATTCAAAACCATTTATAATTTGCCAATTTTAACGAGATACTCATACGATAGTGATGCATATTTTATTCGGAAACTCACCTGAAATTGTTTCTGTCGGTTTCGTCGCTGGCTCAGTCACTTCTTTGGCCGTTTTCTTTGCCACTGTTGCTGTTTTCTTAGCTGCAGGCTTGACCGTGCTACCGCTCTTTGTTGTTCGTTTCACCGTCTCCGTATCATCGATCTCAGCTGCCATTTTTTTGCGAGTTATGCGAGTATTGTCAATCTTCTTTGGTGGTTCATCTTGTTCCGATTCACTTTGAGACTTGACGTTGGCTTCTTGCTTCGCCTTGGCGCCTCTTACGGCCTTTGTCTTCTTTACTTCATCCACATCTTCATCTATTAAATATAACATATCACAAAAAAAAGTCCTGAAACATTGAGAAAGTACGATTTTTTATGTTTATCATCAATTACCTTGATTGGCTCTCTTTCTATTGGCGCGAGCTGGCATTTTTTGAACTGGTTTTTCATCTTTTTCATCATCTGACTGATTTGTTTCCGCTATTTTGACAGCTTTTTTGGTCCTTGATGCTGGTTTTGCCGCTGTTTTTGTAGCTTTGGCTTTCGCATTTGGCTTGCCGGATTTTACAGCTACCTTAGGCACCACATGTTTTTCATCATCACTTTCTTCATCGGTCGATTCATCATCATGGCGTTCATCTGGAGTGTCAAATATTGATGCTTTACATTGCAAGACAAATACAAAATTTATCGCACATTTTCGACTAAAATCACAATTTGATGTACATACCTTTGGCATTCTGATGCTTTGAATCATACTGCTCGTCATCGTCATCGTCATCTTCGGACAATAAAGACGGCATATTTGGATTTTCTGACACCATTTTGTTTGGACCTTTTTTCATTGGTTCATCAGATTCTGATTGCGTTTCATCATCCTCTTGTGACGTCTCATCTATATGTGTTGCATTTAATTGGTTCTGTTCTTCCGATTCACTCTCTTCAGTCTTTTCGTCTGTTTCATTTTCAGAGAAATTCAAATGTTTTCCAGACTTTTTTCCATGGTTCACACTAGGTTCCTCGTCGGAATATTCACCGTTAGATCGAATGGATTCCTCGTGATCTTCTTCAATGACACTTTCATCTGGGTCTGGTGAAGGTTCTTTTTTTCTGGTTTCTTTTTTCATTGCTGCTTTTTTTGCAGGCATTTTCTTTCCACGGTTCGCATTAGATTCCTCTTCGGTATATTCACCGTTAGATTGAATAGATACCTCGTGTTCTTCTTCATCGATTGCAACATTTTCATCTCGCTCTGGTGAAGTTTCTTTTTTGGTCGCACCTCTTTTGGTTGCTGCTTTTTTAGGAGCCGCTTTCTTTCCCTTACGTGGTGGCATTATATCATAAAATTGTTGACAAAATTTTAAAAATCGACGTAGACAAACAAATATTGAACTTAGATAAAATAATATAAAAACGCGTGCAGACACTCACAGAGCTAAAATCAAAATGGGCGAATCGTTGCAATTCTGTGGTGATGAGAGTGCGATTTTTTTTTGCGCAAAAAGTCAGTCCAGTTAACTGCTGTTGAAGAAGCACATTATACATTCGTATTTGAATCGAAGTGCTGGAAACGTATTATACGTATTTACGTAATTATAGTAGATTCGCTGTAGCACCGCTGGCAACACACTGTTCGCCGATGCCGCTTGCACAAGACGCATGCGTACACAAACACTTTTAATAAATAAACACATTTCGCCGAGAAGATATTAGAACAAATTTTTATTTCTGTTCGTCATTCTCGGAGTGTCAATGATCGGGCAAACATAGTGATTTGGCGTTTCATTGTTGAGAACTCGTAATTAAAAGTGAAGAGAAATTTTTTTTTATTCTCATTTGTGTGTGTATACGTTGAAAACACATCACAAACAACTTTGATAAATAAAAACAAAAAAAAACTCAAATTATATAAATTTCGAACGTAAAGACATTCAGCTTCATTTGTTATTCACTGTGATTTTTTTTCATCTTTCATTTGTTTTTGACATATTTGTTGAATATCGGAGTGATTTTTTTGATATTTTTTTTCAATAGTTTATACATAATTTGCATCGTACGATCCATGCCAATCGAAAACATTTAATGGTTCGAAAATAAATCATTATTTTTTCAATGGATTGGTGGGCATCGCAGCCGACGCAGTACACGGTGCTTTTGAATTGAAAACAAATTTTGGATTTGTACAAATCGCACAATTAAAAGTTTTGTTAAATAGACTCAAGGGAGACAGAGAGTGGGTGAGTGAGATAGATAAAAGAGGCCCGGCAGAGGGACGAACTTTGCGTTGGAGAAGAATATAGTGAGTGAAATCGAAAATGGCACGAATGATTTCGTTGTTGTTATTCATCCAATGCATGTTAATAATGCCGAGCCATCAAAGTCCTCGATATGGATTTACCGCAGAATTGTTGCATGCAGACAAAGAAATATCGTCGGCAAATGTGATGGCACCCATGGAGTTTGGTCCATTTATTCATCGTACCAAACGAGATGTAAAGATGAGCTCCGGTGAAGCGAATGCTTCGCCAACAACCAAAAACACACCGTTAACCACAGTAACATCAGCCAAAAAGCCTCCAAGTACATCGACCGTGAATGTAACGACTACCACGACCAACAAAATTACCACAGTGGTAAGTAATCATATTTCCTTTCATAACTTCATTTCGTCGTTTCTGTTTTTTTTTTTTCGTCTTCTGCTTCCATCATGACATTAACGTTTTTATATGATGTCGATTAAAAGGAAATGCATCAATTTTCTTTTTGAAAAAAAATAAAAATAAAATAATAAACATCAAATTGAATCAAACTCCATAAGTGAACGAAATTGATATGAATTATGCGACATTTCGTTTCGAACAAAGGCACAGCATTTTGCGACTCAATTTTATATATGTGAGTCATGTGTTATTCAAGCCAATTGCAGGTGGATAGCTCTCACGTTGTCACTCATTTGAAGCGTGTGTGCAAATATTTTGCAAGCCTACACCAAAAACAGAAGAAATAAAAACCGCAGAATGTCGCCGAATGTCGCCAACAAAACTGTTATTTGTTACTATTTTGTCATTTTGCCATTTTGCCGAATTGACTAAATTGATCAATGCCGTCATTAATCTGTATTCATATTATATATATATCTGTGATAGCCGACAGCGAGTGAAATTGCGTATCTCTTGATTTTCATTACTTGGAACACTTTCTTTGGCATAAATTTAGAACATGGCTCAATTTTGACATCGACAAAGCAATGGCATTTTTTTTTTCTTGTCGACATATTTTTGTATCAAAGTCCATTTCTACTTTCATATCACATTGAAAATCAGGGTGAGTGATTATTCAAATGATAGAAGTATTATAAACTGAATTTCATTCGCTGTATACGCGTTTTTATTGCACGACAGGAAGAATGAGCCAGTTTGAATTGAGCCGATTGCATGTATATTGAGCAAGTGTTGACTTTGATTTGTATCACAAATAAAAACAGGTTCGGGTCAGTAGAAAGAGAGAGAGAGAATAAAGCGATTCGTATCTATTTTTTCAAACACCGAATGCTTATGCGATTCGTTGAATCTACAATAATGAATCAGCTGTCAGAGGTCAATGCAAGTATTCAAATCTATTTTGATTCTTTGGAAACTAAATGTGATCAACTGACATTTAAAATTGATTTTTAATTATCAAAAGTGTAAGCAATACATTTGTTTGTTAAACTTCTACGCTATTTCCATGACATATGTACCATATTTATTAAGAAGTTTATAGAAGATGTTCATCGATCACTACAATACATTTATAAATGCTATTCAACTTGATGAAAAGTGTTTACATTTAATGTCGATCAAAATAGTGATTTTATTCATCGCAATTCGTTTTGATGTCACTGTCGTACTTAACCATTTTCAAATCTAATCAACAACTAGTCAAGCGGTGATAGATATTTGTTTTATTAAAATAAAGATTCCACTTCTACTCTTTAGCAAATAAATGTTTCGATCAATAACATCGAATGTGAGCTATTTCGATTGAAAGAGAAGTCGTCATTTCTTGCCACGACACAAAAAAAGAGAAAATCATACGACAGCAAGATATTTGCGATTCAATTATCTCGCCAAGAAGAGAAAATATATGCAATTGTTGTCTGAGGTTCGATTTGCATACAATTTGCATTAATAACTTATTCCAACGAGTCTTTTTTTTTTGTCGCATTGCATTCATTGAACTTTAATGTGTTTGTGACAACATCAACTAGTTCTCTTAATCGACTTTCAGTGCAAATTGACATTCTGTTTTTTTAATTTATTATTATTTGAGACGTGTTTATTTTCATAAAAGAAAATTACTCTTCCTTCACATGTTATGATATTTCAAATAATAAAAACAACATTTATACCACAACAAACAACGTTCAATTCATTGTCTGTCTGAGTTATATCATTTCAAGTATGTATTGATATCCGATAACCACAATTTATATTTAAAATTACCCAGCCTTATCTCAATGTCAAGCGATAAAAACCAATTTTATTAGAGAAATTGTGTCAGAAGCAAAACATCAAATAAAAATATCAAGCTATCTTCTTTAGATGGCAAAATTCAAGCATCATCTAGATATCTTACGTTAAAAATGAACAAACATTCGTTAAAGCATACACTCATTAATGCTGTACAAATCGAAAGCTACCAAATTATATAGTTTCATTGTCTTGCTGCAAAATCAATCAACGTTTGCAAACATTTTCAATATACGATATTAGCAGCCTATTGTATTTTCTTCAGCCCTATTTCTTAGACACGATTTGATTAACTGGACAAAAGATTCCAAAATAAATGGTATCGATTCCAAGTGGTGCAGGCGGAGATAATGCCTATATATCTTTCCCTATATATGATGTTATAGCTTCGTGTCGACTCCATTTTATTGAATTAACGACAAATGTGGGCAAATGTCGACCACTATCTACAATTACACAAAATGTTTTAATATAAATCCCTTGACCAGCAAATACACGAACAACAATACGAACACATATTCTATTGTCATGCAATGCATATTCCGATGCAATGAATAAATGGTTCATTAGGTCGTCAGAACCATTTCTCTATGTGTTTATTGATTGTTTGTTCCATTGTTTTCAGTGCTGCCGTTTAAAAATAAAAACCACATCGACATGAATATAAACCGAGCAATAAATATCAAATTTGATTTTTGGACATTTTTCTTTCTATTCACCGGATCTGACACAGTTCGACGTTTACTTCATTCGTTGTTTGTTTTTGGGCGGAAATGCACTTTCGATAATATGTATCAAACTGTACGTATAGGCGACGCATGAAAATATTAATTTCTTCGAAATTTAAGAAAAAATATGATTTCAAAGAAATACAGCCATCTATTCTAATGAACGACTAAGTAAACAATCGGAAAGTTTGGTTGTTTGAATATCAGCGAAAGTGTCGTCATTCATCATAGAATTTTGAGAATTCGAGTCATATATGTCTTTTTGCGTATTATCGGTGAAATACCGCTAATCACATTTGTAATAATACGCGTAGAAAGTCATATCAAGCATACATTATCAAGCCTTGATTCAAACTGTATTTCGTTGGATTATCGACAAAAGTTTTTTGCTTAATCGAAAAATACTCTTAAAAAAACCAAGGAATGTTTTTGCCAATTTTCGAGTTCACCGAACGATTCAGAATTTCTCAATCAATGTTAGAAATCAAATTTCTATGCAATAGAGCAAAAACCATTCTAAGAAAATATAAACAGATTGACAGCATAAGCTAGTAAATATGCCATCAACGCAAATCAAAATTAATGCATTTCTTCAACACCACATTATATATTCAAAAGAAAAAGTCGGGGTTTTCCCTTACTGCGAAGTTGATTTATCTACAATTTTTAACGCTTACACGCAAATTGGTTTTCTTATCTACTAGTGAAATCATTTCCAATAAATGTCAATACAAAAAAAGTGCTTCGTCAACGAAATGTTTTTTTTTTCTGTCTTAATAATTGCAAGTCAAATTCATCAGTATGAAAATGAATGTTTGGCCGATTCTATCATGTGACTCAAAAGTTTGTGAATATATATCACCATTTATGTGAACGATAAAAAAAGAGTTCAATATTTCTTATCAATTCTGCGAAGAAAGAACGCGAAACGTTGCACTATATGTGTATTTTTGCCCTGACTTCAACCGATAAAATTGCCATGATACAACCGCATTTAACTAAAGTTCAACAACTAAAACAAGAGCAATGGGCAATTTTGTTGATACTCAAGTATAGTTTTATTTATCTTAATTGAAAAAGTATGGAAAAAATCGTTTCCTGCAAGTAAATATGGTGTGACAGTGTATGTATACTTTTGATGAAGGGATATTATGATGTTTGCCGCTTTATTTTGTTTAGTTCGTTTATGTATTATGAACAAATATGCTTAACAAGGTTGATTTATGTCTCATTCAATCTTTTTCCATCTCTTATCTAGATGAATCAACTGAATGACTCACATGCTCAACTGATGGTGCATTGGTTGGGCGAAGGAACGAATGTTATGCTGTGTTTGGCACGAGAACCACCACCCGGTCCAGCGGAGGACATTAAATCAGCGCCAGCTCCATCATCCGTTTACATTTCGTATAACAATGGCAATTCATTTGAGGACAAATCGTACATGTTCCAAATCAACGACACCGCTGGCAATTTGGTGAATTCAACAGTCGATCAATTTACAACGCATCCACGTTATAATACGGTAAGTTCAAAATCGACGAGCCACCGACGAGCACATTTAAGTGCTTCAATTTGGATTAATTCAAGTTTTAAGTTTAAGTGCATTGTGGCACTAGTGCATTCAGATTATTATTTTAAACAACGAAACCATTCTCAGTAGCGATGAGCGTGTTACACGCTGCGTGTATCTGGTTCATAGCGTATAAGAAAAAGCAATTATCTGTTTGTTCAAGTGATGGAGAGGCAACATGAAATTGAGTATAACAGATTCCAAGCCGAAAATAAAGTTGAAGGAATTTTAAATGAAAGCTGTTCCAATGTTTGATCATTTCGCAATATGTATAAGCAAATATTCAAATTATTCCGCATTGCAACAAATTGCTTTGAATCGTTGTTATCACTTTTTCACTGCAAATAATCAAATGTTCTGTTTTTTTTATTCATTCAATCCCTATTTATAGATTGTTTTCACCGATCCAAGAAATAAAGCAATATTTACGAATGTCGATTCTGGAAAAACAATTCAACAACGCATGTTGAACTTTACACCATCGGAGGTCTCATTCTATGAACATGATTCGCGTACATTCCTTGTATTAGATAAAACCGATCATACTGTAAGTTAAACTCGCCAACATTCAGTTAAATCAATCAAAAGCATAACAAAAATACGTCTAACTGCATTTTTTGTACAGCTTTACTATACCGTTGATTTTGGCGAGACATTCACAATGTTGCAGTCATTCGTGAAATCGTTTTCATGGTCATCGTCCAATGACGCTAATATGCCGGTTCATTTATACGTTGAACGCAAAGACCCAACAAGTAATTATAAATTGCGTTTTTATCGAATGTGAAATTAATTGACATTTTCGACTGGTTTTTGTTCGTTTTCAGATTCATCATCGGTGATTTTTATGAATGCAGGGCAATTACTAACAAATGAACCGAAAAAGTTCAATTTGCTCATTGAAAATGTACAAGATTTCCATATTAAAAAAGATTTCATGTTTGCCACACGAAAAGTACCAAATAACACACAACTCTTCATTTCGTATCGACGAGGACCGTTCGTGAAAGCCGACTTCCAGACTGAACTCGAAATTAAGGTAAACCAAAATCAAAGCAATGTTCAATGTTAAAACGATTTTCTATAACGAAACTATTTATCATTTCAGGGTTTCCATATAGCTGACGTAGAAGGTAGACGAATCATGATTTCGGCCATCCATACAGACACAACTGCACATTTGTACGTGTCCGAATCGGATTCAGCGATGACAAAAATTCGATTTATGCCAAGTTTGGAACAAATTTTCTCATACGTTCCGGATCTGACATGGAAACAGAGTTGGTTAACGTAAGCACCATTAAATTCTTGCATTCGAAATATATTGCGTCGAAATTAATCAATTTCTCTTTCTTCGATTGAAACAGACAAACTTCTGACGAAGCATTCACCGATTTGTATAAAGTCGAAGGTATTCGTGGCATCTATATTGCATCGAAAATCAGTTTGCAACCAAGTGGTTTGAAGACATACAGTTCAATTGGGCCAGAACATTTAGTGTCGGTCATAACTTTCGATCATGGCAATAGTTGGAAAGTAATTCAAGCGCCCACTGTCGACAATGAAGGTCAACCGATTAACTGTACGAAGTGTAGCCTTCATTTATCGCAAAAATTTAGTCAACTGTATCCGGTGACGCGTTCTGTGACGATTATGAGCTCAAAAACAGCGCCAGGTGTAATAATGGCCACCGGAGTCGTTGGAAAAAGCCTCAAAGGGCATCCGTGTGTATTTATTTCACGTGATGCTGGCCAAACGTGGACACAAATTTTGCGCAACTATTATTTCTTCAATTATGGCGATCATGGTGGCATTTTAGTTGCCGTCAAATACTTCAAATCGAAAGGCGAAACAAATGAAATTTTATATTCAACGGATGAAGGTGAAACATGGGTACCACATGAATTTCATGCAGATAATTTGAAAGTCTATGGCTTGATGACCGAACCCAATGCCAATTCCACCGAATTCACACTATTTGGGTAATAAAATATTTGTGTCAGTAACATTTTGAAGACATGAAATTTCCGAGAGGGGTGACCTATCAGGCGTTGTAGTACAGCTCGAGTATAGTCAAGCCTCCTACTTCGTTTTGAAAACTTGGGTCATTTGAACAAATCTTTTGATCTAGTAATTCCCCTCTGAAGTCACATTTTTGAGTAAATGTTGTTTCCATTTCATGACTTCAAAATGTTATCACAGTGATTTCAATCGACGAAATTTGATTTTTTGATTCACTCAAGTGTTTTTTTTACATATCTGTTCTATTTGTATAATACCGGAAATTATTTTTGCCTTAGATCTCTTCCTGATGAACACAAGTGGCTAATCCTGAAGATCGAGCTGAGAAATGCCTTCACATCTAACTGCACAACAGATGATTGTGAGTTTCTTACGCAATATATATTATATATCACTGTGCGACAGTGGTCGAAAAATTTACGCACAATACTATATTGTATCTCTTAAATACAGTCATTATATTTTATCTCTTTGTATATCTTTTTTCTAGACAAGTATTGGAGCCCTGGATCCTTTTTGAATCCCGGCGAATCGCTTGTACCATGTATCTTGGGCAAACAGGAATCATATCATAGGCGTGCCGCACATTCGAAATGTTACAATGGTCATGATTACAATCGCCCTGAACGAACGGAAATTTGTAAATGTAGTTCGTGGGATTTCGAATGCGATTATGGCTTCTCGCGATTAAATTCAAATTCACCATGTATGCGCAATCGATCTGTTGTGCCTGATGACATTTTCAAGGTGCCCGACACATGCAAACCCGGCGAATTTTATAAACGCACAAAAGGCTATCGGAAAATCGAAGGTGACGTTTGCTTTGATGGTTTCATAGATCAATACATGCCGGCATCAATTCCTTGCCCAATTTCGCAGCCAGATGATTTTCTCATCATTGCACAACGCGATAAAATTTCCCGAATTTCATTGTTGAACGGAAGAAAAGAGGTGTTGCCAGTTGTTGGATTGAAAAATGTCATCGCCATTGAATTTGATTTGAAGAACAATTGTGTATTCTGGGCTGATATTCAAACCGATGAAATTGGAAGGCAATGTTTCAATGGAAATCGTTCGGTTGAAATCTTAGCCGAATCGGGTTTGTCATCGGTTGAAGGAATGTCTTACGATTGGATATCTGAACTGTTGTTCTTTGTCGATGGTACGCGTTTTAAAATCGAAGCGTTGAGTACGTCAACATCGAAGCCACGCATTCGCAAAACCATCATCGAAAAACTACCAAAGCCCAGAGGCATTGTCGTCCATCCAATAGAAGGCTACTTATTCTGGACGGATTGGAGTTTCAACAATCCATCGATAAGTCGTGCCAATTTGGATGGATCAAATAAGATGGTTCTTTTCTCTAAGCGAGATGTTGTTTGGCCAAATGGAATTACCATCGATTTTTCAGTTGATCGGTAAGAATATTTTTTTATCAAGATAAACATTACCAAAATGAATTTTAATACATTTTCTATGTTTGTTGGCACAGTGTTTACTGGGTCGATGCATCGATGGATTACATCGGAAGCTGCGATCTAAATGGAAAATTCTTTACAAAAGTATTAAAGGAAGATTCACGCGCTTCACATCCGTTTGCGGTGGCCGTGTATAAGCATCTCATGTATTGGGACGATTGGAAGATAAACGCTATCTTTTCCGCAGATAAAGGTATATTAAACATGGTCGTTATTCATCATATAACAGCAAACTAACTGAAAACCATTCATGTCATTTTAGATCTGGGCATTCAGATTTTCCCAATAGCCGAAAATATGACAAGTTTGATGGACATAAAAGTGTACGGTCATGGTATACAAATCGGAACGAATGCATGTACAAATTCGACTAAATGCTCTCATATGTGTGTTGGAGCACCAATGAAGAATCTTGCATGTATCTGTCCCGATGGCATGACTTTGACTACGAATGGTGAATGCTTGTGTCCCGGTTCAATGCAACCTGGAAACAAAACATGCCCACAACAATCAAACACCTGTGCTACCGGATTTTTCGCATGCACAAACAAATTATGCATTCCAAACATATACCGATGTGATGGAGATGATGGTAAATACAATGTGAATTTACAAAAGAAATATTTAATAATTTCATTTGAAAAATTTCAGATTGTGGCGACTATTCAGACGAATTGATCTGTCCATCGTCGAAAAATCCATGCTTGCCACACATGTTCCAATGCAAATCGGATAATAAATGCATTCCAGACTACTTCAAATGTGATCACGACAATGGTAAGTTGAAATTCTAAAAGTCTAATGTGTCCTCTAAACATGTTTTCATCTCTCTCTCTCTCTCCCATTTGCAGACTGCCAAGATGGGAGTGATGAGGGTGCATGCTCATTCGAAGATTGCAAGTCCGATGAGTTTAAATGCAGCAATGGCCGATGCATCAATTTAATTTGGCGTTGCGATTCGGAGGATGACTGTCAAGACGGATCTGATGAGAGAAACTGTACAAAAACACCATCGATTACATGCAAACCGGATGAATTTACATGCAAATCCTCACATCAATGTATTCCACATTCGTGGCTCTGTGACAATGAACATGTAAGTGTAGATGACGCGTGTGATTTTATGGGTATAAAAATATTAATCAAACATTGTTTCGCCAACATCAGGATTGTACCGACGGAAGCGACGAAGATGCATGCGAAAATAAAGCATGTGAAGAATGGATGTTTACTTGTGGTGATGGCCGTTGCATTTACTCCACATGGAAATGTGGTATGTATTCCCAACAGTCCAAGTGTTTTTTTATTCTAAATGTACTTTGTGTGTTTTAATTACATTGTTTTTTTTTAAATGCCGGATAGATGGTGACAAAGATTGTCTCAATGGCCGAGATGAAGAAAATTGTACGACATCAACAGCCACCGAAAAGAATCATCAAACGGATAATATAATGCCAACATGTCATGATTGGATGTTCCAATGTGCCAACGATCGATGTGTACCGCATTGGTGGAAATGCGATGGTGTTAACGGTGAGATTTTTTTGCAATTTACATTTATTTGAAGACAACAGGCTGATCAAAATATTAACATCGTGATTTCAGATTGTGGTGATAATTCCGATGAACTTGGCTGTGCGACAAACATTTCAACGCCGCCACCAATAAGTTCAATCGATGAGCCGATAGAGACCGAAATTTGTCTCAAAAATCAATTTATGTGTGATAACAAACGGTGTATCTCAAAATCGTACGTGTGCGACGGATTTGAAGATTGTTTATCCGGCGAAGACGAAACAAATTGTCCGAAACCGTCTTGTGGCAAAGATAAATTCAGATGCCGAAGTGATGGCGTTTGCTTGGATCGTATTAAGTATTGCGATGGTAAGAGAAACATATTTGTCTACTTGTTACTTTTCCCGCATCACCTAGTATAAATTACTCTCTTCTCTGAAAATAGGAATAACTCACTGTGTCGATGGAAGTGATGAGCTTAATTGCAAACAAACACCAAGAATTCCAGAGAAAAATGAAACGATCCTTTGTCGACCGGGCTACTTTTTGTGCATCAACGATAATATTTGTTTGCCACAATCGAAACTGTGCGACGGAAAGGTTGATTGCTTTGCCTATGATGACGAGGCAGATTGCAATGGAACATCAAATCGTTACTATCAAATCAGCTATTTGTTCCCGAACAAGCGAACAATGACCGCCAACAGCTTTTTAATATTCTGGTATATGCCAAGAAATGGTGCCGCATCACAGAAATTCGAATATCTTCCATCGATTTCATTGGCCAATGAAGATAACTGGTCGAATCATTCAACATGGATTGAGAATACCCAACATCGCTTCGAAAATTTAGTGCCATACACAACTTATAATATAACTGTCTATGTGCGTCTAAAGAATAGTGATCATGTCGATCCACCCTATGTATACATCAATATAACAACACAAGAAGGTATACCGAGTGAACCGCTCAACGTGAATGTAACCCAACTGAATTCATCACGTGTTCAAATTTCATGGGATCCACCGCTCCGAACGAGTGGCATACTAAAAGAATATACCGTTTACTATCGAGCTGCAACGATCAGCGTGAATTCGGCAAACTCGGTGAAGGTCAGCCCGACTGAACATGTCATTGTGTTGGAATCAAACTTTGAGCCAAACACAACATATGAATATTGGGTGCGTGCACGTAATACAAAGAATGAATCGCCAAGTTCACTCTTGGTACGTTTAACGTTCGATTCGGCTTCGGATATGGATCGTTTGACTGGATTACATGTGACACACATTGGTCTCGATAGTATCGAATTCGCTTGGAATGAAATCAAAGGCGTTGATGGTTATTCAATTCAAACAATGTTACCGCAAAATTATCCAAAGCTTAAGCCAGAAACAACCACCAAAACCGATTTCAAAGTAACAAATTTGGTGCAAGGAGTCAATATCAACATTAAAGTGTCTGGTTTCAAGAAGAATTTCTTCGGAAGACCGACTTCTATATCAAGCGTCCTACCTGGAACACCATTGCCAGAAATCAAATCGTTGAATATCACCGATAAAAATGATATACCAGAATTAAAATGGTCCGCACCAAATGTTTCATTCAAAAATATAACATATGGCATTTACTATGGTGTATCATTCGATGAATTACACGAAAAAGTGAGACTTACCACACAATCACTTGAGGTCATACTTGACAATTTAATGCCATGCGAATCGTATTTGATAAGCGTTGGCATTGTTGGACCAAAAGGACCCGGACCATTAGCATCGCCAAAGATTTATCAAACCAAATATAACGAAAGAAAACCACCGCGCAATGTCAAAGCAACAATGAATAAGGAACAACATGAAATTGAATTGACATGGGAACACAATTGCGCATTGTTGGGCAAATATCCGCCATCATATATCATCACAATGACTGAAACAATAACAAACACAACCAATTCTATGGAAGTATTACGTAAAGGAACCAAAACTATAACACATAAAATTAAGGATATTCCCGATGGAGCTGTATACAATATAAGTATTTCAACAAATGCAACGAATGCCGAACCAATCACAATTAAAATACATGCCCCCTCACTACCACCGGTTAGTCAGCTCAAAGTTTTTCCAGAAAAGAATGGCACATACGTTGTATACTGGCATGATAATAACGACAAGCAAAAGTAAGTCACTTGAAAAGTCAACATCATTCATTTAATTCACATTACTAATCGTGCAATTTCATTTCAGATATTATTATGAAGTGATTGTGGTTCCTGGCCTTGTATTGAATGACTCAGTGACTCCAATAATAAGAACCAAAGTAAAAGAGCCACCAGCATTGATAAATCCTCAGGATCTTGGTGGCAGTATAGCTGCTGGCAAAACATTTACCATGGGCGTTCGTTTGAGAACCCAACAGGTATGTCAAGTTACTTTTTTTTTCACTAAGCTAAAATCATGATTTTAATATTGTTTCGCTTCCTCCTAGGGATTCTTTTCGCCAATTCACGAAATCGAGCATATTGAGGTGCAACCAGATGCGTGGTTATTGAATATGCTACCAACTAAATCATCTGCATGGATGGTGATCTTACCAATGATTCTTGTGATTGCAATGGGAGGAGTTGTCTTTTATATGGTGCGTCGCCATCGAAGACTATCCAATAATTTCTCTCGATTTGCCAATTCACATTATGACACCAAAACTGGTACCACCAGAATCGGAGGTGACGAGGATGATCATCCACATCATCATCATCACAACAGTCGTGAGGATAATATTGACGATATGCCTCGTTTTGATGACGACGAACCGCTCGTATTAACGTAATTTTAAGGCATAGACTTTGTTTTTTGTTTTTAAATTGCCAAAACACTTGATAGGATGAAAAGAACAGAAATAATTAAATGAAAACCAGTATAATTGATTGAACGTTTGCAGAAGACGATTGAAATGGCGTTGTGTTTCCAAATGTGAAATTGTAGATAATTTTTTTATTTATACATTTATATTAAGTAGCAAATAATATGGATTGTGAAAAAATGGCATGGATTCATTTAAGATATAATTATTTTAGAATTGATATGAAAGGTATTTGCAGAACAATGAAGGCTGATGTTTTTACGAGAACGGTTTGAACCATGCATAGAAAGACATAAGTTAGATGAAGAACAATATTGAGTGATCTTGATAAACAAAAAAAAACACACATACACACATTAACATGTAAAGTCGAACGAACCGCTGAAAAAGAGAAGAAATATTATTTTCATTTTTACAATTTCAAACCAACAAGTTTAATAAATATTTTGACTGAAATCAAAATTAACATTGCTACTATTGATCGCTTGTGTTTTATTTGAACTCGTTTTTTATAAATATTTAAAATGGTTTCATCGAAATAGTGGTATTCAATAGGTAAATATAATTGCAAAAACTCAAACAAGAGTCATACTCTTCTCTCAAATTTTTTCAAACATCGCGGGCATGCCCGTTGATAATATGTAACTGTATAGGTTACTGGGTAATGATAGGGAGCATCCGCCCGAGTTCAGTGGCTATTCGTATGAATAGGGAATTTGAAAAGACACAAATCAAAAAATTCATTCTCTTCTCTTTATAAAAATAGTAGATGACCTCATTTGATCGGATGGAATATATCAGTGACCGGTTCGCGCATATTTCTATGCCTGATAGCTATGCTAAGCATAGCGGAGACGCAAGCCGCAACGCACCCGTCGCCATTCGATTCGAGCTATATTGTATGCGCACGGTCGTCTGCATAAACGAATATGTGTATTGTTCATATAGAGTGAACGGCGATGCGTCGGTTGCGTTTGCGGCTATGCTTGGGATATCTATGCTACCTAGCATATTTAGGCAAGCATAGAAATATGCGCGAACCGGTCACTGGAATATATTAATCTGAACCATGTAGCGAATTTGGACGAATCGACGCAATTAAAACAAACAAATAAAAAAAAACAAGTCGGTTATTAATTAGTTGATAGTCTTCATTTGCACACATTAAAACCCAGATGCGGTATAAAGTCGCCACTTACCCCATTATCACATTTACTTACCCTGTAAATTTGGAATTTATAGAAGGCGATATGGATGGAAGAATTCGTTATCCAAAATCCCCAACGAAACATCATCATTAAACATAAGAAATTACTCACAAAGACTAGAACTCTAAACTTTTCAACGGTCATTTGTCGCAGAGCTTCTATACTCGTTTCAGTGCACCAATTTTACATTAACGCATTAAAGTACACGAAAACCGATAACCACCAGAAGACGAATTTATAGACGAACCAAGTAACATAATAATATTGTTTGTAGACGAAAGTCCAAATGCTCAAATGCTTACCCAAATGTCAAGTGCTATACCTAGTGATCACTTGGGTGTTTGAATCGTTTGAGCTGGTTTATTTCTTGAGAAAACTAACTTCTTCGACCAATGCGCATGTATGATTTTTACTGACATATTTATCTGGTTGAGCTTAGCTTATCATATAATTATGTTACCTTCCAAAATAAACAAACTACACTGCTGGATCACATTGATTTATGAACCATTGAACCTGTAAATATTTTCCCATTCCATGCATAAACAAAAAAATGCAATTTTTTTCTCAATTAATGCTCTTTATTTCGCTTATTAATGCCGATGATGATATCATTCAATAAGTTGATGGTTTTTAGTAGGAAAATAGAAGTATAAAACTAAATTAAACAATCATTTCCAATTCACGCGCATAGAAAATGGCTTGTTCAACCAATTCAACTGACGGCACTGGTTCTTTTGGTTTGTTTGTTTGGCTGGCAAATGTGTACACATTGCCCGGACCTAAAGACCAATTACGTCTCTTACCAAAAGAGATAGCTTCCTTTTCGTTTTTGAAATTCAATCGTTTTTGTGCTTCTTTTGTGGAAATCTTGTCGTATGAGCTTTCCAAGCATGCACCAATTTCATCGCGAACTGTTTCCAGCAAAAGATCCATGAAAATATTGTAGCTTTGTGCTGGTACTTGACCCTGAAAATGAATAAGAAATGAACATGGTAAATATGCGCGAATAAATGATAAAATTATTGCAAAAGAAATACCTTAGCTCTGAAGATTTTGTAGTAGCTACCTAGGGGAGAATCACAAAAGAAAAGAATAGAATTAATTTAAAATAATCGACAAATAATCGAAATAATCGACAAATAATCGGAAACATATAATGAAAATGAAAGTTGATAATCAATAATGATAATGAGTAATGAAACAGAATGGAAAATAATGTGAAAATGATATGTAAGCAGTAACTTACAAGTGTATATATCAATAAATTGAAATAAGGCGACCACATTTATAAAAAGAAATCTTAAATGAAAACTTTCCATTACTGAAATCGCGATAGCTAAAAAAATAGCTGAAAATTGAGATTTTGGTGATTGATTGATGATTGTTGTAGCGAAGATCTGTGCATAGAGAAAAAAAAATGGAAATTATTATAAAATTAGTAATTAGCAGAAAATTCATGTATTAATTTGGTCAATGAAAACGGGATTCGGTTCTACATGTCGCAGTATGCACAAACCGCGATATAGAATGTTGCGACCCGCATTTACGTCCCGATTCCACACCACGATCACAGTTCCAAGTCGGCCGGCCCGGTTGTTTTTAACTATCCGTACAATCTTTGAAACCATTCGTTGTGGTTGTGGATTTGGTACATCCATTTGCATTTGTTCATCATCGTCAACGATAATGCCTTCTTCTTGTTGTACTACATACGTCAGCGACCAATGGTATCAGTTCATCTTCATTGTTCACATTGGCTGGTGCTGCTGCATTGTTGACGTTTTCACCTGCATCCAAACGACGACGTTGTTCTTTTTTCAAGCGACCTCGCTCTCTTCTCAAACGACGTTTACTTTTCCTCGTCCAAACTATATGTGCTGGTTCTGCAAGGATCTTTACAATACAACTCAAACACGTTCTGTATCGTGCTTTCGGTTGATTGTTTGGCGCTTCCAATACGGTCTAGCATAGGCTGCACAACATTTTCGTTCGATTTTCATCTACTACCAAACACTTACATCCACGTCATCGATTGAAGTAATGCACATAGCGATTCGTTTGTGGTGTTTCTGGATGGCCTTTGAGACCTTGTCGCTTCTTTGCTCCGCCGATGACAATGAGCGTTGGTTTACCTTGGCACAATTCGTTTGTGATTTGTTTCGGAGATCTCCGGATACGCCATTCGGTCTGCCAACAAACGATCCTGCAACTTTGTGTCAAGTTCTTCACGCAATTTCTTTTGTTTTTTCGCATTTATCAGGCGATAATACAATACATTTGAATATGCTTACCCGAATGTGATATTTTGTCGTTGCTACTGTTCTCGCAGTATTGTCCATTCGTCACGCCATATTGCCGTTGCCGCTGTGACGTCGTTCCGATGCAATAACAAATTGTGTGTACAACATTGATTCCTTGTGATGTTCTCTCCACTGCTACTACTACCACCACAATCAAATCTCAATTTTCAGCAAATCTTTTTGCTGTCGCGACAATAAATACATGTGGTCAAGCCTTACATTCTAATGGTTTTCAATAATCTCTCACTCACTCACTCGCCCAGACACACAGTCTCTCTTTCTATCTTACATACATTCTGTTTTCTTCATTGTCATTTGGCAATCTCATAGTATGGATATTAGAATTAATGTATAATCGAAAATAATCGAAATAATCGAAAATAATCGGAATAATCGAAAAACAATCAATAAAAATTATTAAATAATAGAAAGGCAATTTTTAAGTGAATTGCCTCTAGGTACCTACCCTCCATCAAACACTGTTCAAGTGCCAATGGGTGTCGAATGAATTCGTTTGTTTGGATGATTTCTTGTGGCAACAATTCCAATTCAGTATGAAATTCGGAAACTCGATTTTGCGACAAAAGGAACAACAAATTCAAACCGAGCAATTGATACTTGTTGGACGATTCACCAATCTCAGCCCTATCACGAACCAAAAGAAAATCATTCAGTAATATCGATTCGATGTTGCAATGTATATGACACAATTAAATACTCACTTGTAATCGAAGTAATAGCACTTCAACTGAGACATGTAACGTTCAAATGCTGTAACATCCTTGGTGGCCACACTGAATTGTACGGCTATTTCCAAAACATCTCGTGCAATCAACAATTCCTTTTTCGAAACACCAGTTTCACCAGTTGGCAAGAAAATTAGCTTAGTCAGCTCAATCTATTTGAGGTTAGGTGCTTATTTAGTTTTGAATGTTAAATTTCACAATTTTTTTGCATTTATTTAACGCTTACCTTGAGTTGATCCAACAATGAACCGCATTTTCGTAGATTTGGTCCCGATTTGTCCCATTCAGTTTTAAGGTCTCTGTATAAAGTTGTAACCGAATCCATTTTTTGCTGATTTCACTGCGATGACTTTTCTTGATTTGTTGTTTATTGTTATTCTATGTATTCTGACTGTGACTCGTTCAATATATGTATAGCAAATGAGCAGGCGGCGCCACCTATCTCAACAGACGAAGCGTCAACTAAAAATATATTTACGCTTACACAAATCGATTCTCGAACGTTTTGTGCAAACGAAGTTTGACAGCTTTACAGTCAATAACATACGATCATTAAACAAACATAACATAGAAGTTTGTGTTTGAAAGAAAATCAAATTTTAATATTTTTTCGGTGAGCAAAAAAAAAAAATATTTTCCAGAGCAAGTTAACGAAGAAATTAAATGTGTAAAAGTAATTTGTGATTTGTAATTATTTACATGAGAATTGTGTGAAGATTTTTTTTTGCGTAAAAATTGTTTCATGTAAAAGAAGCGAACAAATTTAAATTCTCAAGTTTGTTTATAGTTTGATTTGTTGGTTGGAATACATTCAGTGCATCTCTTTCCCACTTTGGTATAGCGAATATTATTTTGTGGTGAGTAAAAATGGCGAATAAGCTGCCCGTACTAAGTTCGTTTGGGTTGTTGTTTCTGCTGTAAAATTACTGTTGAGAAAGAAAAAAAACAACAAAAAAAACGTCACAATAAAAATGAGATGAAAACAAAAGTGCTGAACATTTGTTTTTCAGTGAAATCACATTGAGAGATTTGCATGATAGATAAAAAAAGTGTTCACAGATAATTTCTGGCGGCTACGTGATAAATTCAATTTTTTGCCGACATTTTTCTTTTCTCATACATTAAACATTCGATGTCAATGCTTATTGTAGTTCGCATCAGTGAATACGTAATCGATATCGCTAGTGGTATATGCCGAAACGAAACGAAATACGAAATGGTCCGCCATTTTGGATGCTTGTGTAGACTTTTGGTGGCATAATTATTTCGTATTATAAACTACTAATTTCAAGTTGAGAAAAAGTCTTGATGGCGTTCGCGTTGCTATTCACAAAAATAAGATATTTTTTGGAGTTCAAACGAACAATTTACTGCAACAATTTGTAAAAAATCTATAATTTCTTCATCGAAAAAATTCCATTTCGGAACATTGAATTAATGTGAGTGTGTGTAAATTAATATTCGTGTGGTTTTCAGCATTTTCATAGCAATTTCAACAGTAAAGTTATCAATAGCGCGGGAACTTATTACACTGAGTTAAAGAACGATAAATATACATATATACACACAACAAAAGTTATTTCATACGCATATATTTTTGTAGTCAAAACACACGAAAAATTGCTCGAAAACAATTTACAACAATCAAATGAGTTAAAAGCCAAACAGAATACATATCAAATTCAAACGTAGCCATTACGAGGTAGCCGAATATAAAAAATTTCAAAGCAAAACACAAATAAAACTAAATCAATTGGCAGAGTGTATAAAGCGACGACCTTTCGAACAAAACAAAAAATAAATTAAATTTATACAACACACAAATCGCATAGAGAATATTCACAATTAAATTTTTGTGTGTAAATCGTTTAGACTCAATTTGACATTTCATCAATCAAATTAAAATGAACCGTTCAAAATGATGTCGGGCAAAGTAAGAGGACGAGGCAGACCAAGAAAATCAAACATCAGCCAACGTGATGCAAATGTTAACTTAGATTTAGACGATAATTTGTTGTTAGAATATGAAATTAAAAATTGTTCTGTTGAATTGACTCCCATAAATATAGAGCAAAGTGCAATGGACGAAACGTCACCAACACCACCGCCAGTCGCACCGAAGCGAAGAGGTCGCAAACCGAAAAATCCATTGGCAGCAAAAGCCAATGAAACACCACTGAAAACAGCAAATGCATCGGATGACACCAAACCAACCGATGGAAAAAATGAGTCTGTCGCTGATGAAAGCATGGAAAAGGCAGAGAAACCCGTTAAATTATCGTTGAGCGAACGAAAACAAGCGAGAAAGGCTCAAATTGAAGCAATCATTGCTAGCGGTGGCCGGGGAAAGCGAACACCAAAACCAAATCCAAGATATATGGATGAACCAGCGGTAAGTGGAAGCAAATTAAGTTTCAAAGATGACGATGAAGAGAATGTCGAAGGTGAAGATGGTGACGACGAAATGAATTTATCATCGGATGATTTACCGCGCAATGAGGGACCTTTAAAAAAGCGTATGCTGCAAAAAGTTGGCATCAAATCGGGACCGGGCAGAAAACCAGGCTCGGGTAAGGGTACACCGGGACGAAAACCAGCCGGTTTGGTTGCAATCAAACGAAAAATTGATATTGATATTGACATTGATGACGAACATGGCAAACAACTGTTCTTGGACGCTAAGAGGCGCTTTCAACACGTATGTATATCGAATATTGTGTGAAATTTATGGAAAAAAACATTCACTTTACATTTACTTGTCATTTGATTCAATTCGTTATTTATCATTTCAAACAATTGTCTTTTTAGACAGATTTCTATTTTTATTATGACATTTTCGGAGGTAATTTGTCAATAGTTTCTTATTTGACACTTAACCTCAAAAGAAGATTCTATTGCACCTGTCAAAACACTTTGGATAAGACACTGTTAAATAATCATTTTGATTGCTAAATTCGAATAATCTAAAGAGTAGATTTTTTAATTAATTTTTATTTCTCTCTGTCTCTTTCGGTTTCATATAGTCACCATCTGGCAGCGAAGATGATGGACAACTCAAAAAGAGTAAAAGCCCAGTCACCGATGCACTTGCAGCAAAATTACGTTCAAAATATCCAAATGATTCATTTACAGTCAAGCGCACAATTGGTTCAGACATCAAAAATTCCCCAATAAATCGCGTTCGATTGTTGGAAAGGAGCAAACTCGCTGTACAAAAGGTAAACATTGAATTTTAAAACGGCAATATTATATTTGAAATTTAATTGTATTTTTATTTTTTTAATTAAAAGGATGGAAGAATTGAACTGAGACAACGTAAATTCACGGACGACACTGAAACATCTGAAGATGACTTTGGGCGTGGAGCATCTGATCAGGATGGATCATCACCGAAAAATATCAATCGTCGCAAAACTCAGCACACAAAAATTCTCTCCGATGACAAAGTAATTCGGCCATCTTCATCTGGTGCACCGACCACAATTATTCGCAAACAAATCGGAAATACCATGGCAATCACGAGGCCAATCAATAAATCACCACTGGCACAAAGTCAATTGATCCAGTCGAAACTAGGCTCGGGCGGTAGTGTAGCAAAAACCTACTCCATATCACCGCATTCACGTGTAATTGGATCAAATAAGCCGGCAATCTTACGACAACCGCCACGAATTCTGAATTCAACACTTTGTAAACCGACAAATAAAGTAACTGTGCCATCGCTTGTCACTAAAGTCGTTACAAAAGACGATTATGAAAGTGAGCTGAGCAAAAAGCGCAACAATAATATCATTTCATCGCGATCGAAAGAGAACAATGTCACATCATACGTGTACACGGAAAAGGATGGAAAAATGATTCCCAAAAAACAAATTATACAATCGTCAACACAACAAAAGCTAACGCAACAATCGAAAGCCACTTTGCCCGTTGTTCGAACACCATCCTCACAGCAACGAATCATTAGCGAGCCTGTAACGATGAACATACCAAATAGCAGGCGAATTCGTAAGATAACATGCTTTGAGACGTGGTATGTCATAAAAATGATTGAGGAACAACCAAAAGTCGAGAAATCCATACTCAATCTAAGTCTCATGCAAATCGGAAATGAAATCAAGAAAATTGAGTTGCCTTCTAGTGAGTGGAACTACAAAATTTTACTACAACCGCTCAATAAACATTTCTTGGCGTTGAGACAAACCAAAGCTAATAAAAATTCGACTGATACCAAGTCAAAGGAGACGGAAGAAAAGAAAGCGGCCGCTGAAAAACCGAATGAAACCGATAACACAACTGACACAAAAGAAAGTGACACAAAAACCAAGGCGAAGAGTGAGACAGAAGACATTAAGGAGGTATGTATGAGCACAATATTTGGTTTGCATTCGAAAAATAGTACTCAAATTAATCATAATCATTTACACAGGAAACAAGTTCAAAAGACAATGAACAATCAACAAAATCACCGAAAGAGGAAGAATCAAGTGCGGATGACTCAGCTGCTTCGACCGATGAAAAGGAGCCAAAAGAAGAAAGTGAATCTGAAGTGAAATCCGAAGATAAGAAAGAAGAAGCAAAGGTTGAGCCAAAATCGGAAACAGATGCAGAGAGCAGTGAAAAAACAGAGCAGGAGCAAAAAGAGCAGAAGTCTGAAGAGCCTGAGAAGTCAACTGACAAAAATGAGTCAAATGATCACGATGTGTACACTGGTGAAGTGCATGATCCAAACATCAATCCGGATGACAAACAAAACTATCGACCGATCAACATAATGTTCCGTCGCAAGTGTCAAAATCCAAATATTCGCATTCAATTCGATCGAACTGTAATTTTGAAGAATCAAACATTCTATTTGAATGTGGATGGTAAAAATGTGCGATTGGTTGCATCACCGCAACAAATCAATACATATGATGATATCGCAACGCTATTGCAAATCGTGAATGATATTAGTCTGAATAGCTGTTGTGTCGAACTTGCAACTCACATTGGTTTAAATTAATTTAATATATTGAACAATTGAGCGATGTAAACAAAAGAAAATCAAACTACGCAAAATCCATCATTGCAATGCGTAACCGTAGTTTTGAAATCAATTGAAAGCATTCACAATTAACTGTTGTACAATACAATTTATAATTTTTTTTGTTCGACGTTTGACAGATAAAAGTGAAAAGGTTTATCGAACGTTTGTGACGTTCAACTTTAATGAATACAAACAATTTTTCTTCTTTTTCTTTCGTAAGACAAAACAAAAACCATCAAGATCACCATTATTTGTTTTTCCTTCATTTTTCCATTCGATTTGTAATGAAAACATTCGAAATTAATTTTCTAAAAATTATATTAGATCGCTCATTTTTCTTGTTGTCATCACAAAAACAAATCGAATCTTTATAGATTTAGGACATTTTCATTTGAGAAACCAATCCGAAAAGAATATAAAAAATTTACCGTAGTTTTCATTTCATTCTCATTTAATTTTCATTAATTTTCAAACAACAACAAGAAAAAAAACACTCACCCTTTCCAGATATAATCATCATCGCTAAAATCGAAGTTGGATATGTAAATGCAATTAACAAACTATTGTAATAATAAATGAATTCTAAAATCTATATAAAATACACAATTTTTTTTTCATGTCATAACATTTTTATTTTTAAGGAGTCACAATTATTTTGGAGAGATGCAAATTTAACGCGCAATATGCGATGAATATAGTTTTTAAACTTACCCGGAAATTAGTATAAGTTCTATTTTATTAGCCAAATAAGAGCATATATTATAATTTTTTTGAAGATAAAAGAAAATCAATCAAATTCGTGTATTTTTTCCATTTTTTTCCCCACTTGTTGCCTGTTGAACAAAGTGTACAAACTAAAACAGTTAAGTGAATCTATACTTCCCCTCAGTCTTTTCTCCATACTGCGTTTTATATCAATACTTAAATCAAATTGCGAATTTTACTTTCATTAGGATACTTGCCTCTCCATGTGTTTAACATCAATTAAATTCATCTGTAATAAATCGTTTTGCATTAAAAAATAAAATCCACGTTTCTTTTCATTTTAATATTTTTTTGATAAATCATTATTTATTCGAATTTTTTTTTTTTTTGCTTCATTACACTCAGAACATACATATTAATCGACATTCTTTTCTTTTAGTTAATGCTTAGCATTATTTTCCACAATTGATCTGATTCTATATTCAAACCATTTATATGTATATATATATATTACTTTTTTTTAATTTGCAATGAATTCTTTTTTCTTGTTCGTGTGCAAAAAAAGATGTTGACACACTGTTTTTTTCTTCTTCTCGATAATATTTCGTTATGAGCTCGTATTGAGAATTGTACAGAGTTTGCAATTAATATAATTTAAATAATTGTAAATGCGTTAGTTAAAATGATTAATATCCGTTTTTAGTTTAGTTAATCAAATTGATTGCATTAATAATTATATCTATGGGAGAGATGTAAGCGTATGTTTTTTTACCGCTTTTCAGTGACGAGAAACTGCTTCAGCAGATGATTAAAATGAATAGTACATACAAGATAAAAGTACTACATTTTCATAAAAGACCGTTTTTCGTCACAATTTACTCGTTGCAAGCCAAAAAAATGTGAAATAACAGATTTACTCTCCATTTATCTTTGACTGACCGGTGAAAAAAGCATACTCTACGTTGCATCCTCAACCATTTTGATATTTATAATTCGTATGTTGAACGCAGAATGGAATATATTATTAAAAGTAATTTAAAATGGGAAAGAAATTTCATTATACGGTATATTCAAGATGATTAAATATGAAGTGTTAACACATTAAAATGACTTTGACTTGATTTAAAGGTAGGTTTTCTTTTTAAATTGATTTTGAATTGTGGTAGGAAAAACGGGGTAGGTACAAAATATTATGGGCTTTAAAAATACTGTTGATTCTCTTTATTTATTGAATGGTTAATGTTTGGTCGCTATTTGAGTTTACAATCAAAATACACATACATCAATTGGATTGGATTAGTTAATTTGTTGGACTGAAAAAATAGAGAAAGTTCATCGAACAATAATTTTGTCAATTTTATTTGTAAATTTTCCATGTGAGTGTGTATCAAATCGTGATAATGTCGCAGCAAAAGGCAGTGAATTATCTGTTTTACTTTTGTTTTTCATACATTTTTCTTTCTCGTTAAATATTTAGTTTCACTCTTCCAATAAAATATTTTAAATTTTCTTTTTAATTTACATTGAATTTTTGATCGGAATAAATTAGTTAAATCAAAATAAATGAATAAATCAATTACGAATATTGAAATTGACAGTTTTCTTCATAAATAATATTTGTAAATCAGGTTAAAATAAAGTGTGTCTTTTTGATAAAAAAAAAAACGAAAACAAAATGAAGCCAATTTTGACGTTCAGTCGCCGAAATGAAAACAAAACGAAATATTTAGTAAAATATATTAATCGATTAGTCAGCACATTACATCACGAATGTGTTGAATTCAAGTTGCCTTGTCTCATGCTCAAAACCTACAAATTACAAAACATATATAGAATGTATGTCTTAAATGTTAAATGATTTGCTTTGGGATACTACATTTTATCTCTGTATATGCTGGGTGTGGGTGTGGGTGTTTCATTGATCATCAAAATAAATAAAAAAGGAATACGAAATTGATTTGTTTCGTCTAGTGCTTTCATCGGCATCAACAACATCAAAGGGTTGTTGATCGAGAATATTTAGAACAATATTTTAGATGTGCAATTTTTTAAATTTTCTTCAAAATTTGAAACAAAACGTTGTATGAATGTTGCAAATGGTTGACATTGAAAAGTTGACATCATCGTTACTACATTTCATTGGCTTGATGATCGCTTATTGAAATGCCTGAGATGTTGTTGGCCATGCAATTTTCGCATCGATTCGTTTGTATGCTAGCATACAGGGCTTTCCGCGCGCAGCAAGACGAGCCTCTTGTGGACAGTCTGAATCCAGAAGCAACGTTTCTGAAAAAAACCAAAAAGAAAAACCATTTGAAATAATCACTGCACGGATGAGATAAGAAGAAAAGATTGTATTTAAAAAATACGAAAGTATACTAACCTTCTCCATCGACTAGTTTGAATAGAGCATAATCTTGAGGATTCGTAACGCGTGCCTTGTGAGCAATAGTTCGGCAAACTTCACGCGTTGTAGTGTGTGGCCGAATTGGTAACGTGCGCGTTTGCAATGAGCCATTGTATTCGTCGGGTATTATCACACGTAATACAGATGAGCAGGCGGGTAACGAAGATGACCGAAACTAAATTGACACATAAAGAATAAAATGTTTTATTTTTTTTCAATTTGGAAACGAATAAATCTTTGAAGAAACAAACTGGATTTTGATTAACTTACATCTAATGAACCGGTACCGTCTTGCTCATTTGTTATAAAACTTTTAAGTACATGAACAGCACTACATAGAGCCGTTAGGTAGTATCCAGCTTCTCCGTTAAGTAACGATGGTTGTAATAGACACCACATAAATTCTGCTTCGATTTCAGCACCAATAAAACCGCATTTGGCAACAATGTACACGAGCAATGGCAAAAAGTCATCGGCACCCAGCGCATGACTTTGGGTATTTGTTGTGGCCTCAATAATCGATGTGACAATCGACAGCAGAATGTCTAATTTGGCAAGTGGCAATTCGGCTTCTTGTAAACGTAAGATGAGCAACGAGATTCGTTGCATTGCAGTCGGTGATGGGGTCTGAATGCAAGGCTAAATTCATACGAAAAATAAATTATCGAAAAGTTCTTTTTTTTATTAATAATATTTTTTTTTTAAGTTACATACCCGAAGGCCAAAATCGGTGGGTGACTTTCCGACTGAAGCCTTGACATTGTCAACGAGAAGCTGAATATCGCCGGTGCCAGTATAATAATCAACGAACAAACCGTAAAGATGTTCGCGTAGAGGTAACACAACCAATTGATGCATGACTCCTTCCAAAATAGTGTCCAAATTAAGGAATTCATCAGGTTTGAGCATTGATCTAGCCCGTAGTACTTCTTGTTGAAAATCGCCTTCACCATGTTTCACCAAGTAATTTTTCATACCGCTCATAAATTGTCGCATATTTCGCATTATAATTTGGGGCGATGATTCACGCGATTCCTTTGTGCATTCAATGAAATTTTCAATGTTTCGGGCAAACGTTGACGTTGGATCTTTTGCCAATGTAAGCGCATAAGCAGCAATCGAATCTCCGGGACCATTTGTTGTTATTTTGTTTCGTGGGTGACCTGCGATTGAAAGACGAAATAATGAAAATTATAATTAACATCAAATACAATCCACTATCTATCGTGTGGCTTATTCAAGGAAAAACTTTGCAAACGCTCTTCGAATTATGAATAACAAAAAAAAGTGTTCGCAGACGATGTGATAATGTTATATTAATAAATATTTATTTCAAATAAATATGCCGACATCAAAGCAAAAATCATGAGGAAAATGTAGGCCAATTTCAATTCATCGCCACACATGCAAACGGCAATACGTCATCGAAATGGGGATGCTCATCAATAACGAATTCTGATAATACAAAATACAGTTTAATGACAAATAATTGAACTCGTCTGATATACTTCTTCTTTTTAATGGTTTTAGTTTTTGCGCGACAATCAGACAATAGTCTGCATATACATAAAAAGTAAAATATAACAAATGAAAGAAAAAAATTTGTTGCAACAATAACACACGAATTCAATTTCAATTTTGAATGTCTGATGCGCATTTTGATTTTAGTTATCTCATTCGTTTTATGCGTATTACTTTTCCGGAAATAAAATGGGCAAGGAGACAAACAATATCGCATTATTTGCACTCTCTCTCACTATTCGTAACTTCACTCTCCAACATCACATAGACTCAGTGCTAGAAAATTGTGAAATGGGAAAAAAAAACCAACAAAAGTGTTATTCATTACTAAACGATATGAAGCATTTTACTAACTGAAAACCTTGTGTTTGATTACCAGAGTTTCGACAAAATAAAAAAGAAAACAGATATGTTTGCGTCGTTTTTCTCGGAACTGTTTCAAAATCAATAGGATTTGTTTGTAGTTTCAATTGCTCATTGTAGATAACTATCGAATGTGTTTTAAGAAAAGATCCAAAAACAAAACCAAATCCGATTCGGCTTGACGTGTGGTCTTAATAAATTGATATTTCACTGATAACAAGCTTTATTTATGCAATTTTCAAATGATTGGGTTTTTTACGAAATAAAACATGCACCTAAAAAGTAAACATTGTGTCAGCCGATGTTTGAAAAAAAAAGAGTTATCAAATGATCAGAATGTAATCGCTATCACCATCATGGGCACTGAATAAATAGATTACGTGTTTTCAAGTGACTCGAATGAATTTCCAGCGCAAATATACTGTTCATCTTTTTTTCCTATCTTCCGTCCGTCTTCTACGCCAGAATGTCTGAGTATCTGAACACACTTATAAACTGGATTTCGACAAGTCATCAATCATAAAGTTTCACATTTTTTGCATTCGTTTTCAATAAAAACTTTAAATACAGTCAACTTTTCATTTCTCTGACATTATGATTTGAAGCGATCGGATTATTAAATAAACACGACGACCATGAAGAATAATTTATAATTTGCATACAATAGAAATGAGCTTTTTTCCGAAACAGTAGATAAACATTTAATTGCACTCTTAAACCATTTTATGGTGACAAACAACCCTAAACAATATTCAATGCCAATGAACTACTTTAGCTATTATTGCACAAATGCATTTCTACGTCAAGTTATTCTTTCTCGCGCAAGGAAGTAAAAAAAAATTATATGTGTCGCAATATTAGAGTGTAAACAACATTATCAGGGATCTGGTTTTCCGTTATGCAGACTAAACCACTTGTTGAAAAGCAGTTTTTTTCAAACAATCTATTAATAATTGTGTTTGTGTTCAGGCTCCTCTCATCTAATTTGTTTTGACCTACCATCACTTACAATGGCAAATAATGTAAAAAACTGCATGATGGCGCCATCTCTATGTGCTCATGAAAATTAGAACAAAAAGTTTGTGTAGAATGTTAATTGTTTGAAGTTTGAATACGGAATCATTTGTTGTGACGTCTGTCATTTTACGCTCGATAAAGATATACCGTGTAAATTGAACAAAAACCGATTTATTATTTGTATTTAGTGAATTTGTGATGGAAAATAAATTGAAATTACTTTGCACAGTTTGTGTCATCAAAATTAACTGCGAGGACGTTGCATATCACATGGTTTTTCTTCACACAAAATCAGTTGACATTTTTTACTTTTTCGCACCAAAAAAAAAATGTTTTAATTGCCTTTGGTGCTCGTTTGGATCGCGAGTTCAATGCCAAGCACATAGAGATGTCGCTCGGAACGTGAAGCTCAAAAAAAATATACAGGTGATATAGAAAGCAAGTGATGGTAGGTTTTGACCGATTGTGGTCTCGGCAGTTCTTCCTTTTTCTTTTTCTTTGTTCTTTTCAAAAAAGAGTGCAGAAATCCCAAATTTTTATTGCCGCATTTTCAGCAAAACAATAGGATTATACGGCTATTAGGAAAAAATCACAAGAACATCGGTTGACCATTTGAAATTCCACATTGCCACTCGACTTTGCTACTTCAATTTCAACAAGTTGCGAAAATGAACAACATTTTCCCATTGTGTAAAATATGTGTTCGTAATTGTTTAGTTGGTTACAGCAGAAAATGGTAACAAAAATTGTATAGTTATACTATCAGCTTAACGCATTTGTTAGTTCGTGTTTCTAGGTCAAAATCAGACAAACTCATTTGCAATGTTCAACATGAAAACAAGGAAATGCTGCTGCCGATGTTAATAACATGTGGCAGAAGGATTTTTCAAGTACAAATATCTCAATTCGTTTTGGATCAAAACCATTTGACCTGAAACAGTTTTTATTTCAAACAATCTATTTCCTTCTATCGCTCTCTGCGCAATGCCGTTAATTGCAAACTAATTAATGGCATTTTTATACACATTTTAAATAGTCATGAAATGATGTCGTTGATTTATAGTAGATTAGTTGATTTCTCAAATGAATCTACAAGTGCTTACAAATGTACCGAATGATTTTGTAAATTAAAGAAATGTCACTGTCACAAAAAGGACGCACTTATGTTAAACAATAAATTCAATTGATTCGATGGCGAATTTATCGGAGTGGTTTTTTTTTATTTATTCATTTCATTATTTAAAAACAAGTCAAAGTAACTGTAACACGGGCGATGATGATAAAAGCCTGATTTGATAATGATAAAAAAAGTACAATAAGTTTGACTCACCAACAACTGTTGTACATTTGCAAAAAGTATTTGACATGGCCGTAAAAAGTCGTTTGACTGCAAATTTGAGGCTAAACTTTGGTTTTTCAACCACCTCTTCACCGTACGGAATGTCACAATAAATTTTCTTTTTACGTCCCAGCAAAAAGCCAAAACCTTTTTCTTCGCAAATATGATCGATATGAATAATAATATCGCCACATTCATTCAAACCGAAATATTCCGGTATCGATTCGTTTGAATAGCATTTTGATGCAACGAATTGTGATTTCATCGAATCGATCGTCGAAATGGACGATAATGAATTGTGAAACATTTGTGCGGTGAGCATATTCGAGTGTTTGCTCGACGTGCATGGGTCTTGTAGAAGGTAATTAAATTCTGGATACATTGGATCTTTATTAAGGAAAATCGAGTCGGACGAATGAAAATCACGTCGATTTGATGTTGAAATACTGTTGAATTGCATGCTTGTTGAATCGCTTGTACAAGATGTTAATGTGTCAATGGCCTCGACGGCAATAGTTGCATTTAATGATGGTGTTCCAGTTTGAATGTTTAAATCTAATAAATTGACAAAACATAAAAATCGTTCGATTGCACAACTATTTGACACATCTATCCCATAATGTAATTGATTGGAGAATTGTGTGGTACGTTCGTACAATCCTCGATGGTTCAGTGAATAATTCGATGGACACTGATGGACGGTTACGATTGTTTTACGATCGCAAAATTCGGATGTTGTATAATACTGAACAATTGATGATGAAGTGGACGATGCTTGGGTGGTGATACTGTTACTACTACTGCTGCTGCTGCTGCTGCTGCTGGGTCGATCTTCATTCGAAAGGCTTTCACATGTTTTATTTTGCTTTGAATCGACGGATACAATGACCCAATCGGTTAACGGTTGGTCATCGCACAATCGACACTTGGGTGGACTTTGATTGGTGCCGATTACCGTTGGTGTTTGCTTTTCGGTTGTTCCGCTTCTCACTCTCGTTTCAATCTCCGATATGAAATACTCTAGCTCTTTGATGCGTTGTTGCAGAAAGTCAATTTGTTGAAATGGTTTCGGTGGCCATTCGTCAATGTCGACGATACCGTCGCTATCGTATTGAATTTGAATACGATTCGAATCACTATTTAAACAATGTTTTACATCAAACGATGTAGCAGTTGGATTGCAAATGTTGCAACAAATTTCTGGTACGATGCTTAATTTGAACGTACGTAGTCTCGGATCCTTTGACTTTGACAACGAGCCACAGTCGTTTTCGCCATTACCGTATTCGTTCACATTGGTTACAAAACTGATCGGATCTTCATGAACAATTTCAGAATTGCTACACCAATATCGATTCGACGAATCGATATCAGTGAATTGTTGTCGCGTATCATTGATTATCGTTGTGTTATCAGACACCTGGAGTTTATGCACATCATGTTTTTCCGTTCGATTCAATTGAACAACGACATTTGAATCGACACTATTTTTACTAATATTACTAATACGTGAAACTACTGAATCGACAATGGGCGATTGAATTGTTTGTTGGTGATGTTGTTGTCGTCGTCGTCGAATAAACCAAAAACTATTTCGATGACGACACGTAATCGAATCATCGTTACATCCATCGTATATGATACGAATCACTTTTCGTTTGCATTTTATCTTTGGATCGGCCGTTGCAACGACCGATCGAATTGAGTCTTTGGAACGGTTCATGAATCTTTCGTGATACCACTTTTTGAACCACAGCATCGTTTTTCTCTTTCTTTGGGCGAAACCGTCGTCTCGTGACGATTTTTACCAGATAAAACGAATTGACGGAATGGACAATATCGCATTGGCACACCACTTACAAGCAATTGATTTTGTCTTTGATGATGCTTCAATTCGGTTTTAATTTCCATATACACAATCAAATGTTTCCGTCCTCTGTTCAGTGCACTCCGAATCGAATTGAAAATTTTCTATGCGCCGCACTTTTCTTTTAGTAAATCTCTTGTAAGGGATTGCACGCGAAACGATTCAACGATGAATTATAACTGAATGTTTTTTCTATGATAATGTGTGATTTAATGAGTGTAATCCAGAAAGATCAATGCTGCCGTTATATACTTATTTTCATCACACAAGATCTCGATTCGTTTGTTTTGAGTTGCAATTTTTTATGAGAGTGGCGATAATAGAGCAATTCAATCACAACAACAGAATGCACAAACACTGTAATGCTATATTCATATGACGAATATTGTAAATAGTATAGTAGTAACAAACTAAAACACAATACTGAATCGCACACCATTCACATATTGCGTCTATCACCGACCGAATGACAAGCGAAGTAAACAAAAGTCAACGTGTTGCCAAAAACACACAATATACAAAAATGCTGTTGAGCATCATACACACAATTGAAACCGAGAGATCAATGTATTTTTAATCAACACGAGCAATAACACAGAAAAGAACAAACGAACTTGGACCTATGACAGCGTCAATACACTTTACGACCGACTGAGAAGAAAGTTTCACTCATGATTGACAAGAAAGAGATTCATTGGTACTTTGGCCTTAGCTTCTCTTTGTTTCCCTTCTAAATTTTCTATTGTAATGCAAACACTATACACTCGTAACGACACGTGTACGGTCGACGACTAAATGCACTTTGTTGACAGCAAAACCCAACCAAAGAATTGGCAATAGGCAAGAATGTGCGAACAGAACGAATATGCGGTTGCGTTTTTTTTTTTGAGTGAAAAGATTAGCAAAAGTGTTACAAAGATGAATGTGTATGTATGTATATGTGTAAATGATGCACCAAATCTTAGCTTAATTACACTTGAGACAAAACTAAAACATTTCTTAAGCAGAGACTGTGCGCTTGTATACAGAGTATGTGCGTGTTGGTGTATTTGTTTTACATTTGCATTTGTGTGATTTTCAAAGTACAAGGAGCATATTGTATGATTATATATTTTGTATTTGAAAGCGATAGGTCGATGTCTGGTGCCACACTTATACATTCACCGAACAGGATTGTAGTATTTTGCACAGATTAACAATTATTTCATTGCCATTCATAGTCGGCCCAAAAAATCATCCAGATGATTCGTCGTATTTATCTCTGTGTTACGTTTTTGTACGGTTCATTGCAGACGAATACACTTCGGATTGCTCGGCGTTTCGTGTATCTCTTTGACGTCTCCAACTCAGTATAAAAAAAAACTTTTTTGCACACTCTTCTTCTTGACACTTTCTTATCAAACATAGTAAAATACGCTGTTTTACGATTGCGACTCCTTTTTTTCTTGCATCACTTTTTGATTGGCTTTGAGTTTTTTTTCTTATTTTATATTTACTATTTTGGTTAGTACATTTTTTATACCGG
>NW_022199551.1:103496-149219 GCF_009176525.2 Contarinia nasturtii | reverse complement strand
TTCTTATTTTATATTTACTATTTTGGTTAGTACATTTTTTATACCGGCATAAATGATAATCAATCTGTGCAATTTTATGTTTTTTTTTTTATGAGAATATGATCAAAAGTTGACAATTTAATAATTTTGAAAGAGTCATCTTATGAAAAACAACAAAAATTGAATAGAAGATGAAGGGTCAACATGCACGAGTACATTCGTTCACAGATTACATTTTTCGGTTGGAATTTGATAGAGGGAATTCTATTTGCGTTGTCTCATTGTCAAATTTTCGTTTATAAATAAATACATACTTTTAATATAAGCATTTGGCAAAGAAGTAATCTGTCCCAACAATGTTTGAGTTTATCTCTTACAATTTGCCTTAAAATCAGCTATAAAAGCCACACCCTAAATTTGTTCAATTTTTTTCTATTGATATGAGTCCCATATGTTTTAGAAATTCCCTGTTTTTCGTATGCAGATGTAAATAGTGGTCGGTGAAATCCTTTGACTAATAAAAATGATGAAATTATTAATATGCATTTGCATCAGAATGCATTTGCCTTCAAAATACATCTCGAATAACTCTATCGATAAGCAAAATAAGGCGGTATCAAAATAGAAAGACGTAATGGAAAGTAAAGTGTCGAGAAAATATCAATAAATCAAATGAAATTTCTCAGAGCCGCTTTTCAGAATTCAGAACAGTGATTCGTCGTTTGACATTTAAGCATAATTCATTTTCTCTTAACAAATCAAATTGGAACAGCAATAAAAAAAAAGATCAGTAGCTTACAAATAGTATGGCCGTCATTTCACTCTTTGGGCTATATTTCATTCAAGCAACGACAATAATAAAAAAACTGAATATTTTCCTGACCTAAATATCTCAACGGCAAATATTGATTTTGAAATTGTTTCTAATATTTACACGCCAACTGCAGAACCGTAACGAGTTAATGATGTGCTCCGAGTGCACACTCTTTATACACACAATACTTATAAATAGTTTCCCTTTTTTTCTTCAATCAACGATCGATCACGAGATAATCATTCTCTCGCCAATCGGAAGTTTGCTTCTCAGCACATGAGCGATTGTATTCTGCAGACAGTAAATTAGTAAATATTGACTTGAGATTTGAACTTTAAATATTTGCAACAAATGTTATGAAGTTCATCATGTTTTGAATGGGCAAATGATTAAAATCATGGGAAATCATCACAATAAAATAATAAATATTCGGGTATTTTGAATATTTATTTACTTTTTATTCTATTTCTGTACACAATATTGACGTATTTAATGCAATTGCAGAGTTGGGCTATTAATGGTGCCCTCGGATTAGATGCACAAACTAAGCTACTGCTTATAGATTAAATGAAAACTTATCGGACATTTAGTCAAGTGTAGAAAGTATATGCCCTGTTCTTGTTTGCATTTGCGCGATCAATAACAATGAAAGCGTCAACGCTCTATCAAGTTATACATTTTGGAATTTATTTTCTCAGCAACATTCAGTGTGCGTGTATGCGTGTGATAGAAACTGAATTCTTTTTCTAAACAGAAATGTATGGTGTGTCAGTTGATAAGAGTACTTTCAAGTGCGATCACGCCAGACCAATCGGAGATACGAGACTCAGTTTGTATTGTTTGATGTTTGTATCACGTAAATTGCAATCTATATCGTAAACATCATTAAAATGCCAGCGATTTCAAAAATTAGTTTCGTATCAAATCATTCTAAATATGTAATGCTGATAATAATAGAAGGATGATAATCAACATTTTTTTTTCTTCTTCAATTCTCAACATTTATCAAATTTGGTATTTTAAACGAACTGCTGAAAGGGTCAATAAAAACGAACAATAAATAAAATCGATTAAAACAATTGAAAAAAAAAACAACATATTTGGGACGAAAAGTCATGTTATTTAGCAATTGATATCAAAAATTAAATTTCACGTGACAACCGACGGTTTGACTTTGAAAACTATTTAATTGAACCGATTACTTTCTAAAATGGTTTTATTTATGGGATTGAGATTCACAACTAGCGACGTCGTACAATAGTATAAGATAAATAGTGCATATCTTTTCGCAAATATTTGAATGATATTTATATCAAGACTGCATGGAATGACAGTAATATTTCAATAAAATCCATGGTTAAGAGCGTAATCATTCAATGACCTTGCCTTAATAATTGCGCTCGCGCGTGTGTGTATGTATGAATCGATTGTGATGTCGGCGTTCAGCTGATTTAATTCAGCTAACATTATCAGTCACTTAATCTTGTTTGTATATTAAAACTAACTCGTTAAGTGTAAAAAATATTCGGTAGAATACTTACTCAGCACTTCGCGGTCACGACAACTGCGAGAACGCAGAATCGTCGCAATTTTTTGCGGTTGATGATTTCTATGCGAATAATTTTCATCCATGATTGTATCATCTTCAGAAATGGCTGGTTGGCATTTGGAAAGGTGTATCGACTCGGATATCGTATCTAAACGGAAAAATTAATGTCAATCGTTTTTTCATGAATGTAAAAAAATTGTGTATTAAATTCCTTACCATCATGTGGCAAAAATGAGTCCCATTGTGAGCTATCCCATGGTTCTGAAAAGACTGTTCCATCATCTGAATGTGCACTGTCATGGCACATCATCGAAGTGCCATAGCCAGAATGTGCAGCTCTTTCAACATTATCGTAAGCAGACAATCGACTGCTTTTACCAAAACTTGTCATGGTTGCATCATTTCTCGATAAATCGGGCGATGCACTGAACGGTAATGTAGTCTTTTGCAATAGTTCCAGAATTTTTAATTCGGGCAATTTCTGTGCGATTATTTGATTGATTGTCAAACGATTCTCATGTCGTACATTATTCGATTGAATTCCATTTAAACTGGGTGATTTTTTCAAGAGTTCGCCATTTGTTTGATTTTTCCAATTTGCGTCTGTATCATAATCATTTTGTTCATCGTTTCCGTCACCCAATTGAAATTCCCAGCTCGAATCTAGGGGCCATGGATCAAGACGACCACTGCGTATCGGTTTGTTACGTGGTTTCTTTTTCAGTTCGTCCAGTGAGCCAGATATGTGATGACTCTTCTCGGAATCAATGGGTGAAAGTACTTGACAAAACTGTGTATTATTATTGAATCGCGATTGTGCTTTCGGTGGTTCCGAATGGCGTTGAGATTTCGGTAGTAAATTTGAACGTTGTGAACGTCGCACAACATTTCCGGCAAGAGCATCGGCTGGTTCCGCATAAAACGGACTATCACGTTTGCAATGTGTTTGCGATGGCGTTTGAATGGGTGTCGATTCATTTATTGGCGATGGGAATTCAGTGGTTGGCGTTAACAATAAACCCAAACGATTTCGTGGCTGTTGCAACATTGATTCTTGATTGAAATCGGCTGCGATTTGCAAACGATTTATTTCCATCGTTGGACTCAATACGTCGTTCAATTTTTGACAATCGTTATTATTTTGTTCCATTTGATTTTTGGCATTATGTCGCAAAATTACACCATTTTCATCATCAAATGCTGGCGATGCGCTGTGTTCGCTTGGCGTTTTCATAGATTTTTGCGCATTATAATGACTAGCAGACGATGAAATCGAACCAACGGGAGACAAAATATTTTCAGATAACGATGTGACCGTGGCTGCAAAGAGAAAACAAAATCTGTTACCAAAAATTCCGTCTTTCAAAAGACATTCTTTGACACTTACGAGTTTCCGGAAGCAAATCGGGTCGATGTTCAGAACGAAAACTTGAGAGCGCTGGTCCTTTGTTGAAACTTGTGTTGCTGCCACCATTTTCTGGTGTCCACAAATCTTCGTAGTCGCTTATTTTATCGCCAAGATTGCTGCGACAATACACTTGTGGCGATTCCAAAATATCTGATTTTTGATAATGTGTGGATTCTTTGCGTACACGGCCACGTTTCGTTCGATTGCCGGCCGCTTGTGACGTTGGCGATACAACTTTTCGATTATTTTGACTGGAATCTTTGCTTGATTGGCTTTGCCAACGTTTTGAACCCTGTGATGATAATGTATCGGCCGATGTCTTGCATTCACCTTCTGGTGACATACGCTTTGAAATCGTTTGGAACTAGTAAACACAAGAGCGAAAAGAATAATACAATTGAATTGAATGGTTCGTAATGACACACACACACATGTGCCAAAAGACAATAATTACAATACATACCGCTGTGTTTGCATTTGGTGATAAAATCTCGGTGAATGGTGAGCATTGTTTGTGAATATTGTTCGAGATTTCTGTTACAGTTGTGGTGATTGTGAAATTAGTTGATGAAATGTGTTCGCTGGCAGTTGGTGTAATTGAATCGGTTGGGCTTTGTGATGATGGTTTTGTCCATCTGGGTGGTGGGGCTGGTGGTATTCGCAATGGAATTACATTCAATGTACTCGGCGGTGTTGGTCGTACACTGCGAATATTATTACCGTTATGTTGTTCATTGAATACATTATTATTGATATTATTATTATTGCTGTTTGAATCGTTGCCGGTGTTTGGTGGCGATGATCGATTTGAAAACGTTGTAATTTTTTCCAAATCCAATGATTTACGATTCTGTGTTTTGAATGTACTCGTTTTACCAATGATACCGGTTTGATCGACTGGCGATAACATAACACTATCGATCGATTCAGGACTTAACATTTGCTGGCCAGTGCTGGTAAAACTACTTAGACTAGATGCGGTGTCGGATGGTGTGCCCGGACTAAACACAGTGCCACTCAGAATCGTATGTTGACTGTTGGTCACGATTTTATGCTGATTTGCGCTGAACATTGTTGTACCCAAGCCGCTGGATTCTGTTTTTGATGCAATCGATGCTGGTGTTGGGCTTGTATTTGCTGATGGACGTGGATTCGCCATTGGATAACGCCAAAATTCCTGGCCAAGCAATGCAAGAGATCCAAGTTGCTGACGATTCGATGCTTCACGGAATGCTCGCGGCAACGTCAATTGCACCGGTAATTCATCACTTTGATGGTGAAGCGCGGGAAAGAGAGAAAGAAAGAGAAAAAGAAAATATTACATATTTGTAAGTGAGCACATTATCTGCTGATAAATTTGAGTACTTACCAGCATTTTGCATAGTGATCAATCAAAGCCGGTATTGAATTAAATTCAAAACGTGAACTCTCCAAACTCAGTACACCATTTTCCGATAATATCAAATAGTGTTCAATATAGGGTCCGGTGTCTGGTGGCAAACGTACCGAAACAGCCATTGTATTCGCTTGACTTGAGCCACGTACAACGAAATTCTGTAAACAATAATTGAAAAAAAGAGAAAATAAATAGTTATAAATATTTAACAGCGATTGAATTGAATAACTGGATTGATTGTGAATAAAATTGAAGATAACGTGCGCACAAATCGATATGTATTGGTCATCACAGCCCTGCAAATTCCGCACCAAACAAAATATTAAGCTTGATGCATTGAGAAGCATTCTTCAAAAGAAAAAAACATTATTCACAGTATCAATCTTATTTGACAAGGGACCGGCTAAAATATGTTTATTATTGAATATATATATATTTCGAACTAGTATCAAGTGTTTGGGCGCGCAACAATGGATGCAAATACTTGTGCTTGATGGAGAAATATACTCGAAAATGCAATTTCGTATTTTTTTCCCAAAGACTGTACAGTCTTCTTGCATCGACTTTATGACGTGCTTCATACTGTCAATACGTTCTTTTATCGTATGCAGTTGACGCGAATGTTTTTTATGCAGCCACTCATGATATTCTGAAAATCGTCACATAAATTTTGTATAAATTTTATTAACAACGAATCGCAAGCGTCTGTGTTCTCTGTAAATACAATGTGTCGTGCACTCGTGTCTGTCTTCCGCAACAAAAAAAATATATCTGACGACAAAAAATACTGTACACTTTTATATTGACAATCCAATTTGTAGCGAAGATAGAGTATGCCATCACTTCCAAATAGCTCGAATGTCGTCACATAGACAAAAATTTGCATTGACAATAATATGGTTTGGGTTCACATTTCGTCCATGCCATGCAGATTGCGTACACGAGCGTTATAAATAAATTGTCTCTCGCATTAAATTTTATTAAAAATCGTATTTGGTGCAAGCGTAAGTGCAAGTGCTCATTGTGCATTACAAATCACTTGATAAAATATGCATTTAAGCGAAAACGTTTGGCGTTTAGCGTGAAATAGTAACATGCCACAGTCAGAACGATGTGATGATGGCGGCTAGTTATAACCGATGAATTCGGTTGGCGGAAATATAATTGTTTTGTTTCGCATTCAATTTAATGCCGTCTTTTTGATATGCATTTCTGTTTTTATTGCCATTTGCCAAAATAAAATTCACAACCCATTTTTGTGCATTCAAATATTGCACAATAAAATTTGTTATAACTATCGGCTACATGTTGCATTGCACGCTATTTTTATTCATGCTGACGCAAGATACTTCTTTTGCCACTTCTTCAAAGCTATAGACATAATATGGCTTAAATTTATTTACGCATCGTGAATATTCCAATTCAATACGTTAGTTTCGCTTTTTAACTCTTTTGATGATGGCATCATCGTGAAACGCATTTTCGAACCGATGCTATTCATATCAACTTACTTTGCAACTTTTTTTATAAAAATATATTTGAAAGCGAAAACTACGCTCAATTGAATAAAGTTTTTGAGAGCGAGAGAGAGAGAATCTCGTTATTTGCTTAACAAAAACAACTGAAAAAAAGATACAATACTTGCATTTCGAACAGTGAATGACCCACTAAATGCCAATGAACACCAACATATTTGGTAATTTCGATAAATAATTAGATAAAGCTATTATCGTAATTATATTCGTTTTATTTTATCATCGGTTTTAAAAACAACAGTGCTGAAAAAAACTAGCCTGCATTGCGTAATATAAATGAAGCATCCGAACGAATTTCAAATAAATGTTAATGTACAAAATCGTATTCGTTTTATTCGTTCATCAAATTGTTGTAAATTTATTTTAATATTCGCATTCAGCAAAATTAACGCTCAACACAATTTACGACAGCTTGTTTTTTGCTATATTTTCAATATGAAAACTGTAACAAAAAAGGCACCACATATTTAATGAAAATAATGGCAACAATTTTGGTGAAAATTGCATTATTCTGTTTGAAAAAAAAAAAAAACTTAAACAGCTTGTGATTTTGACGGCATTTTAACTATTTGAAAATTTACCATACCACCAAATAGTTCAATGCATTCCAAGTGTTCGATGGCAGTACCCGATCCATAAATCAGTTTCAGTAATTTTTGCGACAGGTTCTTAGTTGTTGGTGACGTGAAATACCATCTATTGTTATTCCGGTCAAATGTCGGAAACACAGTCAGCAGCTTTTCTGATATTTTTTGCTCGAATTTTTGCCATTGTTTTTTTTTTTTGTTGCCTGATAATCGTCGGTCAACCAAAAATGTATTTGTGTTCAGCAAATGAAATACTCCGATGTAAAAAAATGCAGAGCCTTCATGTTATTGACAAAGAATCTCATTGCAAATATGGTTATTTATGAATAGCAATAATAAATGAAATGAACACTCATCCAACACGCGCATAAAATATGGTCTAAAAAGAAATTCGCAAAAATATTTCCGCCGAAAAGCCAGAGACATCTTTGCTGGTGACACTTTTTTATTTATTCGTTTCGAAATGGTTTTTAAAAAAATATGTTTGTTTATGAGCGCATTTCTCGTGATATTTACATTTATTCATTTGGACATGGATATTTATTTCGATTTAAAATGATTTTGTTTCCATGCAGACAATTTATTATTCAAATGAATCACGCATTTCGCCGAATGCCGGCTGTTATTTGAGCTGCAGAGAAAACAGTGTAATAATTAAAAGCGATACACGCGAAAACGAGATCGACACTATGCCCTATGGGTTTACATTGCTTGTAATTCATGTTGTGAACGATGGGTAACCGAAAATCACATTGTTCATATTGATTTATGGTAACGATATATTGATTTTTTGCTGGTCTAATTTGCATGCGACATCTACATCATCGTCAGAATGTCAAAATGGTGTTCGAATGCAATTCTGATCTGTATCAATCGTTAGAGGGAAAAAATGCATTCGAATATTGAAAATCACTGTTTGTTTCCCCCCCATCGTTTAAACGATTGTGATTCCGAAAACAGCCGAAAGCCACATTTTCCATCTCAATAATTATAATATGCACATTGAAAATCTGTACACATGCTCTCTTACTCATTCACTGACTCCGGCATTGAATTGAATCAAACGGAACCCAATGAAAATAGCAGATGAACATAAATCATGTATGGACTGAAGCGATTGTGTTTGAATCATATGCAAGATATTCGGGGCGGTTTAATCGAGTATTGAATTAAATGGAGCGAAAATGTCTCTGCCGAATATAACAAAAACTCGCCCAACTCCAATTCGGCTTTATTAATAATAGTGTCTCGACTGTTGACTTTATCGCCGAAGGTATAGTCTCTATCTAGTTGCTGTTGCTTGTGTGAGTTCATTCGAATTGAATTCCATTCAGGATGTGTTTCTGCGGTCGGAATATTACTTTCAATTCGATGCACATCTCATGAGAATTTCCATCTTTTTTCATTCAAATTGAATGCAGCAAAGAACAAAAACTACTGATTGCATCATTTTTGGAAAAAAAATTGAATGGCAACTGAATTGGTTATTGGAAATGGAATTTTCTTTGTTGAAATGTCTATTTCAAATGTTGCCGAAAGATGAATCGATAATTTTGTTGATTGTTCAACACCTGTATGATTGGCAAACACACTCGAGCACTTGAGCATTGATCGTTATTCAATGCGTACACTTTTTTTCAAATCAAATGTTGGTGTTTACATACCATGTAGTGTAGGTATGCAATTTATTTCAAAAATATCTAATGCATGACTGAATAAAATTCATTATCGATTTTATAGACCTCGATGCCCGGGCAAAGTTTTGACTAAATAACCAACAAACCATGCATACAATTCCCAAAGCTGCTGTATTTATTTAAAACTTAATAGTCAATCGCTTTTTTCCCTAAATTTTTGAAGCGATAAAATCAGTTTGGTTGGTCAAGCGCAAACTACATTGATGGGCTGTGGTAAATTGTATATTTTGAATAGATTTGCATGTTTGACAGTAGATTTTTGGACTTTTAATCGATACATTTTCGAAGCACTGACACTGTTTCACTTAAAACTTTTGTACATTTTCAACTCTATTCATAGCCGCTGGGCGGGTGTGTGCCAAACATTTCATAAGGTAATGCATTTAAATCCATCGGGATGGCTACAAAATATAAACGTTATGAGGACATGTATGAGTGTGACATTACACAAGAACAGGAACCATATTACCGGCTCTGCAAATAAATTATAAAATAATTACATTAACCTGAAACGTTTCCAGTATTCACAGGAAAATGTTGGGTTTTTCATTCATATATGATGTCACATAAATGTGCATGATTTTGACTGTGCATCATCCATCCTTACTGTATGCAATTGCGGGAGAGATATAGCGGGAGAGATATAGCGGGAGAGATATAGCGAGTGAGATGAGATGGGAGATGTTGTCATTTTTACATAAAATTGTAATTCAATTTCATGATATAGGCATCATAAAACAAGTTGTTGCCGATACATAATTTCTATATATACGCACGGTCGCTTTGTGTATAAAAAAAATGGTAACCCTCTTCCTGTGAGCATGACCAATGATATTTATGTATTATACGGTTTCTTTTGCATGAATGCACTTGACCAGCTCCGTCTGGGGCTGAGTCGAATATGCTCCTCCATAGTAACGTTCGAGATTTATCCACTTAATGAAAGCAAGCGATGCGGAAATTCTTTATCAATTTTACTTACTTCAAAACCATTACATATCTAAATTAATATTGATGGTCGTTAGTAAGTTGAAACAATTTTTCTCACTTGCTCTCAATTTCTATCGTTCTCTCTATATTTAAACAATCCCTAATAGCATTTGTCATCTTTCGAAATGAGTCTATCGAATCGCTTGAAAGGAGAGCTAATCGACTAAAATGTGAACAACAAAAAAGTGAGGATTGTTAAAAATGACACATTATAAACCGCACACATTTTATTTTATTTTTTAGTCCGATGAAATTGAGTGAAAACGCCCGATAGTTTCTAAATTTAGAAAATTTCAAAATGTGCCTCCACACTAAATTGTTGTACCATTTAAAAAAACGTATCAACACACTGACGTTGAAATGTTGAGCCGAAGTGAAATGTTTGAAATGAAAATGACTCTCAAAGTTATGAACAAAATTAATCTTATAGTCGGCTTTCAAAGTCATTTGTATGCTGTAGCGCAATAAATTTTATTCATTGCCATAAGTGGAGCAAAATGTCATTTTTTCTTATTTTTCTCTCTCTCGTTTGTGTTTTTATTGGATTTTGAATTGTCTTCGCATTAGCTGCTGTGCCTGTAACAATTAAAAACGGCAAAATAAAAACTCAAATTGGTTCTGGTTGATTTTTGTTTTAATTCGAATTACACATTTGAAATTGGCCCCAGTTTTTTCTCTCTTTCCATCTTCTGTTGCCAACGAAAAAAAGGTTCCAACAATTTTAATTGAGTGAACAAAATGCAGTTTGTAAAAATGAATCAACATATTTATGAGTGATTAAATTCTGTTCAGACCATATACCATCGTTTCAAGCGCAAACTTTCGTTTGAAATCTTCTGTGAATGTCGGTATGTACTCGCATGTTATACTGTCGTTTATTCGTGCCATTTTTTTTGCGAAACAAAACATGTGTTTTTGGAGAATGCTCTTTGAACACGATATAAATGATCACATTCAGTGAAGTATGAAAAGTATGATGCCCCTTGAATTCATCGATTGGCCACATTCCATACCTTTTCTATATGTCATTTGATTGATGATTATTACGAACCGAAGAATAAACACATATAATGCGAAAAATTGACTTCACCGAACATTTGGATTCCATTTCATTTTCCGCAAATGTTTTTCGCATGAATAAACCATCGATGAGTGTGTGTGTGTATATTCAAGCTTCCATTGAATAGAACCTAATCAAAATGCTTTTGATTTCTTTTGAAATTCATTCCAAGAAATTCGATTCGATTCTATTTTTGTTCGTAAACTGTTTTAATTAAAATAATTAATAAATTCAGTTGTAACTAGCAGCTAGAACCGAACAGATGGTCATTCGAACGTTAGTTTAGACATTGGTGCATGTTATGTTAGACCGAAAATGGTTTAAAAAAAGATATATATTTATGTTACTTAACGTAATCGTGTGCACCGTTCGCTTTTTACCGTTTCCTTTCATCGGCATTCATCAATCGATGCACATACCGAAATGTACCCGCAAACTAAAATTGGAAATTGATGTAAATGGTAGCACAGAACGGTTGAGCGCAACGAATGGCGTTGATGTGAGTTATATTGCAATGGCCGGTATAATTAGAGAACTTTCGTTTTGTGCTTTAAGCCGATAATAATAAAATAATTAATCTGAAAGCATATGAGTTCGATTTATTGACAACTTTATCATGAAATAATACCCACATAAGTTCATGCCATAAAATTGTGTTTGTCAATAGATTTTTCGTGCCTGTACCGAGCGTTTGCATTTGGCGTGCAAATTATTTGTGCACGATTTCAAAGACGGTGAGGAATTGTATTACACACACACACTTTTCGATCGGTTTTATTTTACTTGAATGTTGTTGTTCGTTAGCATCACGCGCCATAGATTCGCAATGTAATGCCGTGAATTATACTTGGTTTTTTGTTTCTATTCTCTGCTTCTTTGGAATTCATTGTGTGTTTATGCGCACACTTTTACCGTGCCATTGAATTGGTCGCTTCGTAGCATTTCTGTACATATGAAATGCTGTGCAACAGAAACAAAGTTATAATTAATCGCAAAATAAATAACACGAAAAAAAATGTGTATCCGCATGTATTTGACGGTTTGTTGGCTTTGTTTTGTTGGGTACATGCAACTTTCTTTTGATGCCGAGTTTTAGAATGGGCAGTAAATTACCAGCACATCGTGGCCAATATGGTACTAAGTTTTTTGTTTTGTTGTGAGCCATGGCACATTAACGCGTGTGTTTACACCATTTGTCCAGTGGCTGTCACTTCGAATTGATTTCAAATACCATTTTTTTTTTTTCATTTTCCTATCGTCATTTTTCGAGACACAAATGTGTTTGACTTTTTATATACGTGCGACGTAATTCAGCATCGTTATGAGTTAATCATAAATTGATATCTCAAATGATATTGGCCATGCGCTTGTGCGTTGATCAATAACAAATTCATGCCGTAATTGAATCAATATCAATGTCGACGGCATATTAAATGTAATCAATCATTGAACGTGTAACACATATGTGTTTGATTGGTCGCAATGTTAATGAGAGAAAACCAATCGGAATTCAGCATCGATGGGTACAATTTAATTGATGATGGTTTATGAAAACGAGAACTAGATTGTTAAATCAATTTCCGTTCCAAAAACCATCGGCGATCGTGATGTATAAATCAGGTGCTAAACTAGAATAAAATTCATGTCACGATAAACTTTTCAAGAATAAAAGAGGAATAGAGGGAGAGAAAGAGAGTAAAATGAGAGCGAAAAAGTACAATTTCCACGCATCTAGATTTTATGTGCATTGGCTGGCGTAACCGAGAAGTAGCAAAATCATCTCAAATGTCGATGCAGTATCTGATCTGATGCCTTTGATTTATAGATCTAATATGCGGCTGCCAATCTATCATTAAAGTCAGAGCGTGGAATTAATCAGCAAAATCAGAAAACACCGTAGATTTTGGAATTGTATTGCATGTTTCCATAAATCGGGCGCGTAAATTGCATTTGTCTATTTATGTCATTTGCATGCATTGTTCCATCAAATAGATTTTGTTACGCATATTAAATTGCATGATTCTTCAAATGCCGTTATATCAACCATCATATAAAAGATGATGCGATAATTTTATGCAAATTTAAACTAGTTTCTTGCATTTGCATTGTATGTGAGTCAAGTGAACACAAGCGAATAAATAAATAAATGTAAAATCATCGTAAAATCATAATATGTGAAGGAGGTGAAGAAAATTCTGCACCGTATCCAAGATGTTGTAATCAAATGTGAAATAAACATAGACACAGGATGCTCGCCAACTACGCAACAATTTTGCGTCGGACTTTCTGGGCTTGCGTTGCCGGAAACACGAAACAGGAATTTAGAAAGTTTAGTTTGACTCCAAACGTTTAATCAAATTTAAGTTGAAAGTAAAAATTAAATTACACATCTTCAAATCTTTCATCTCGTGCGCAACGTCGGTATCATCAGAGTTTCCGTTGTTGAGTTAACGAATGCAATTTTTAATTGGATTTCTGTCATGTACGCATTTTATATTTATTCAACTAACGATTCAGCAAATGGGATCATTTGCGTGCAAAACATAAAACAATTTACCATATGAATCGGATTTACTGTAAATCCAACCGAAAAACAATGAACGAATCATATCTGTTTGCAAAACAGCCCATTCTCTATTGCATTCTCTATTCACGCATGTGATTAAGGCTATTGCAAATTCAATTTGCAAACAAATATTTGACAAAGGCTATTGTTTAACGAATTTGATTGTTGCGAAAGATTCAATTACAAAGGCTTTACAGACGGTGTTTGGTTTTTATTCGAACAAATTCAAATGCATCTGTGTCTGATTCGAATTATTCAAATTATGCGTACAGTTGTCACGCTTACAAATGCGACGAGTGTCATACACACTACAATGCTCCATTGCTCCAAGTGTGATTTATCACCGAATTCTGATTTTAATTAAATCGCATCAATATGTTCTCACAATTTCGGCTCGAAATCAATTTTTAAGAGAAACATGTGACATGTTCAACTTTAAAAACGAATGGCAACGCCTTAAAACCACAAACTCAAAAATGATTTTATGGTCGATGTTTGCCATTTTCTCATATTAGACACACGGCTGTATTCTATTTTCCACTTCAATGCATGTGTCAATGAATCGGCATTTGAAATGACTCCTTCAATCATTGTTGACGCCATTGAAAACAATACTGACAACATTCATATGGATTAAATGTGCGGTAGACTGCGGTAATATGTGTGTGTTAGCTCCGCAGGCGACTAAATACAACTGTATTCGAAAATAATTAAATAATCGACTGAAACCGATGATGCGGTTATATCGAGGAAACAGCACTCATTTCCAATGCAAATCCAACGTGTGTGACATGAAGATAACATTGTTGGAATGCAGTCAATTGAAAACATTTTCAACTGTAAACGAGAATGTTATGTGCACTTATTTTTAATGGAAAAAATATTCCATTTCAACGCCATTGGAAAACTTTATAATCAAATTAATTAACATTATGAAAGGGAATTATTATCAAAAAAACTTGACTTGAACAATTTGTGTGTAAACTTTTTTGTCATGTCCATTTTGACACTTTTTGTAATTTAGCTTTAAACAGCAGTCCTTTATCGCTGAATATTAACTGTGACTATTTATAAAACGATGCAAAAATACACCAAAAGCGAAATAATGTGAAAGAAAAATCGATACTGTACGCTTTTATGTGCTAGTTTCTACATAATGTATAGGCATTTTATAATAGAATTTATTGTGATTTGTGTGTCAACGTCCAAAACTTACCCCTTCTTCTTTGCCTTGTAGCAAATGAACAGCACCGGCCCGTTGTATTCCTGGCAGAAACCAAACTGGATGTGTTAATAGCAAACGTTCGTATAGACCTAAATCACATGGTGGACTTGTTGAGTCTCCAGAGGCTTCACTCGACGATGTTTCGCCCTCGGCCAAAATTCCGCCATCTGAACTTGACACCAACGATGCACGTGACTGAAATCAAAAATAAGAACAACATAGAATATAAATAGAAATCGTAAAACCATTAAAGTATTCCTTTTATGATATATATCTAATATGAAATCCTTATAATGTGCCATTTCAATGGGTAAATGAGAAAAGAATGACATGGAACAGCTTGAAAGCAATTTGATTAGCTTTTGTGAGGCGACGCTTGTGTTATTTCATAAAGCTCAAAGCAATTTAACGATGTATTGCTGAAAAGCAAGTATCATATTGTGTGTGAAAGAGTGTCTCTCGAGGGTAATATGGTTTTCATAACCTCCTTTGCACCTCTTTGTTGTTTTTATTAATTAAAAGAATAATTTCGCTCTCTTTTTTTAAAAAAATGACATGCAAAAACTTTTGATCCAATGTTCTTTGTGTCGCTATCCCGGAAATTTCAAAGGGAATGAAAAAAAAATATAAATTCCATTCCCTGCCATAGTCTTGTTCTAAAAAAAGACCAAACGAGTGTTTTATCTGATAAAAATGCTGAGCATGCGACACAAGAACAGAAAAATCTTTGTTAATTAAACTGATGTGTTCGCACTGCATAACGACCGAGGGTTGTAGCGAGAAAAAAAAACATCGAACAACAAAGTTTAAATATCACAATAAACACGAACTTTGAACTTTTTTTTTACTCGGTTCACTTGGTTTTTATCAATATAAACACAAAAACGTAGACCTTGAGTTCTTTTCATTATTTTTCATATTCTCATTTCGGTCGATTCGAGTGAGTACACTTTTATAGCAAAGGCTTTTATCGATTCGTCTGGGTTTTCAATTTGCGGCAAACGATGGAAATAAAAAAACTTTATTGAAAATAAAAATAAAAAACAACATTGCAATTCGAAATGAGCATTGAGCAAGGATTATAAGAATCACGTTCATATTCGAGCCACAGAGAGAAAATGGCATCATTTGAAGTTTTTGTTGTCACATTTTTTCTCTAACTTACACTAAAATGTTGTCAAGTTGTTGTTTTTTTTTTCTGAAAGAATAGCGTAATCCACTCTGGTCGTTTTGAAATCACATTTAGAAACAACCTCAATCGTTCCGATTTTTCTTTGTAATATTTGTTTGTGGAACATTAATTTTTGTTTTGGTAGAACTGAACTGTAACAAAAAGAAAACTCGCTGGATATTTCCGACTAAAAACTTCCGTGTTCACAAAACATACTACAATAAGAACCAATGAAGTCGAACCGATTTCTTTTGACTCACATCGTAAGAACGTTTCGTTGGAAAGTCATTTTTCTTTTGTGCTCTGTAGACAACGACAAGAAAAACATTTACTCTGCTAATACTGTGATTTATTACGTAAATATGAAACTTTGTTTTGGAATCCGTCAACGACATTAGATAGACATTGAAACATTGAACATGGAAACAGTGATTTATTTATACAGCAATTGGTATTGGTAAACGATCCACTTCTTTTCGACGAAGTTTCTATGTTAATGACGAGGAAAAGGATTGAAAAATGTCATATTTTGACATTTCACTTCAATAATATAGACAATGTCAGCACTTTTCAAACTATTTCGCTTATGACACTATTCCAAAGGGAGGAAATGTCAATGTTCAATAATTGAATTTGTGTATGGATATGATTGGAAATCAAGTTGAATATTATATATATTTTTTGCTTTGCAATATTCCCTTTGAATCCTTCGTCATCTGCAGATTCCCAAGATAAACATTCAATAGCAAGCTAGTGGATTTAAGAATTTTCTTTTCCTTTTTCGAATTGTCAATCAGTATTTGGAACGGAATAAATTTAAAAAAGAAATGTCGATTGAAAAATCTTCTGGAATAACATTCATTTACACTGGTCATAGTTTGAGTGTGTTTTTCATCCAAGAAAAGAATATTCCTTATTCATGCCATTCATGCGAAAGTGCGATAAAGAAAAATCGAAGAATATCGACTTAAATTCGATAACGACAAAATCAAACATTGATTTGCCGTCTTCATTCAATAAATTGCATTAGAAATGCTAGACGCATTGCGACGATCAAAATTATTGTGATGCGAAAAAAAAAACTTTTTCAATATTTGTATATCGAGGCTTTAAAGAGGCCTCGCATTCGTCATTTTACCATCTGTTCTGCGTGTGGTGTATTGATATTCATTTTGCTGTTCGTGTTTTTTTCTCGCTTGGTCTTTATTTGGCATCAATTGCACGTAGTGAATATTAAATTCGATTGTCTCATTTGGTTGGATGACGGCGATACCGAAAAAAAGAAGATACAACAGTCTGTAGCCGTAGGGTAAATCGGTCAACATCCTGATGCCTGGGCTGATGAACCTTGAATCAATAGATGAGATTTCGGCGCCCAAATAACAATCAATCCAGCGACATTCCGTCGCATAAATCATCGCCACAGTGATATATTTTCTTTCATCCTCTTTCGCATTCGACGTGCACGACGACGGAAATCAAAATCAATTTTATCACACGCATCGCAAATCAATCGTATTTTATCGTCGTGTTATCTACACACACGCGTCCACTGTGACTTGATTTTCCATTGTGATTGTTTTTTTCTACTTGTATTTGCATATGGAACTGGTATCATTTTGGGGGTCGCATAAACTTTTAACAACATCCAACATTTCATTACGCATACGACGACGTTTATAATCGTGAAAAAGAGAATGGTATCGCGTGTCAACATTTCATTTGTACAAATGTGTATTTTCATTTTAAAAAGATACGGGTAGTACCGAATTTCCGTTTGCACTTTGCTTCTTCGGCGAAAACCAATTTGTTGTTTTGGTATATCGTTCAAAAGTGACGAGAAAACGTTGTTGTTTGGGTGAAAATCATTCAACAAACATCTCTCATCGCTCTTCTTTTTTGCTTGCGTTTATTTTTAATCTTGTGTAAACATGAAGAGGCAGTACCAGTTCTCGGCCGATTTTATTAGGGGCGCTTTTGTGAATTCATTCTTTTGTTTGAGCTTCGTAAACGATAACATGAATATAAATGATGCTTCATGAGCAAACAAATGAGCAAATGTTTTTCGATGAACTCTTCGAATTTAGTGGTGAAAAAGTCGATTGTTGTTACGGATAAATGTGCGTATATAGCATCTGCCAACTTTATCTCTATATATCACACTAAACGGAAGCATGAGCTTTGTAAATCGTTGCCTAAACACCATTTTCATGTTACATTTTCAATGCAACTCCATTATTCATCTCACGCGATTATCAACTACAAAGCATAAAAACAATCTTCCATTTTAGGTTTCGTGTGTAAATTGTGCGTTGTCTTGCACAATGTACAGTACAAACAATAAGAAAATAATTTTGGTTTCATGAAACAATGTCTGTCACTTTTCCAGTATGTTTCACTTTTCATCGTTTCGCTTTCGCAGTTGACTTAGTGTCTGCAAAACTTTCGCAATATATGAGAAATGGGCGACATTAAGTTGGCAGCTGATGCACGAGACGCATTTATGAGCAAAACACTAAACGAATTGGGGTAAGAAATGTAATTTTGTGGTTGGATGTACACTTGGTTTTTTTTTTTGCAAAAAGAAAAATGGCATGATGCCGCAGAGTGTTGCGGTTTTTCTGCAGAATAATGATCTCAAAGTAATCAGTCATCATTTCACTTTCAACGATTGTAATGAAAATGTCATTGAAATGCGAGACGAAAAAATGAAAAAAACGCGATATCGCTTGAGCTGAGAAAGTACTTTGCATATTTTGATTTGGTCGATCATTTATCTTACTATTGATTTTTATTTCATTTCAATTTAATGTTTAAAAAATCGGTTCCATTCGATGTGCATTTTGGGAATATTTTTTCCAGTAACCTCCCACAATATTAATATATTTTATGCAAAATATGTGGTGTTGTTACACGTGCTATTTCTTCCACTCAAAATATTCCACTTCGATGGTTTTCAATCACATTAACTAATTAGAACCCATTTGTCATCTATTGATCCGATTATTGCGAAAATTTTTACATTCGCATTAAATTTATGAATGATAATGCTCTTTTTGATTATTTATATAGATGCGATGCACGTAGAATCCTTTAAGGCGATTAAACATTATGATTCACATCGAATATACTCAATGGTTTGACGATTGTGTCATTTGTAAAATGAAGAGAAGGTATGACATCGATGTGAATTAATTGCATAAATTATGTAGAGTCTTTTAACATGTTGGTTATGGATACGCTCATTTCCGTGTTGACTTTGCTTTGATAATAATAATAATAATAATAACGTGAGCCTGTGATGATGAATTTTGAATGGCAAATGAGCTACTAGTCCCCGATATTAACAAAGCGTCCCATTAGAATTATGATTTTGTTTACATGAAACGGAAGCTTTTCACAAGCCTAAGCAGATGCTTTTATCCATTTCCTACGTGTCACCGTATCGACTGACAGTGGTGTATGCTTATTAAATTTTTGAAAGGATTTCCACCCCTTCCCCCGAATAAAATGCGGTGCTTCTGTTTGATTAAAACACCTTTTTATGCTCCACTCTAATGTATATATAAGACACATCAATTCATTTTGGCTTAACAAAAACACAACTCCTCCCAACACACACGCACAAATTACATTTGATTATATGTGCGCTTGTGGTTGCTTGCAAATGGTAAAAGGGTATTAGGGCTTGAAAAGCATCAAATTTGCAGATTATAAAATGGTGCTCAAAAGTCGCATTCACTTTCGTTTGTGATGTTTTTTTAAGCCAAACAGAAACAAAACACAGAGTAAAAATAATACCACACATTTGTAAATGTTTGTAAATTTTTATTCTCATCCAAGGTAAAATCGGCTTAAATATTTTCCGAAGGGATTATTTTGCAACAAATGTGTTTTAACACTTTGGCTTTTAAATTACGTCGAAAAAAAAATTGGTTACGTCTATGTATATTTTTTGTGGTGAAAAACACATTCTGGGATTTTCAAACTCACTTTGTATGGCTTCGTAATTCGTATGAATGCGCCAAGAACTAGTTGGGATTTTTTTTTCAATTCAATATTTGTTGTGACTTGCATTTTACATCATCATTTGCAGGTGAATAGGACCTTGTAGCATTTGAAATGTCACATAATTTCCATTTGAATAAAGAGTCTCTTTGTTGCAAATTGACCAAGACCATGCAAAAGAATATTTTTTAGTCTAATGAGCTCGGTTGGGAGTCAAAAAGTTGATCAAATTTACACAACAATTTGTTGTTTCTGAATTACAATGTCAAAACAATTATTCTTTGTTGCTTTGAACTCGGTAAAACTTTTTGTATTTCGGTCATGAGGGAAAATCAACTCGTTCGACTTTTTTTTGTATAGTCTAACTCTTTCAATTTTTCACTGACCCTTCGTGTACATTTTCATCAAACTGGAAACGTAAAAGGTGAACTTTGATATAAAAAAGGCATTTGATTTGATTTTTGCTGTACAATGTCCGTACGTATTTCTGCTGTACAATGGCGTTGACTGAGGCACCAGCAAACTTTACGTTTTGCATCCTTTTGCCTGATAAAATCAAAGGCACCTCACCTCGATTGCCGAAGTTTTGCAATGGGCGATGGAGAAAAACTTTACATAAATCAATCAAAGAGGAGGGCATAAAATACATTTTACATTACTCCATTGATCGAATTTATTTCCATGTTTGAAATAAATTTCTCTTTTTCTGTCTGTGCCCGATCCAAACTTCCATCCGAATATTATTGGCGTCGATTTTATCTGAAACGTTCTAGTGCTGCATCAAAGCGGAAATATCACAATCGACAAGAGTGTATCGAGCAAGAGTGTAAATAACGTACGGTAGCACAATTTTGTACAGTTTAAAATTGTAGCACAGTTGATTGTATCGCAATATAAAAAGAAGTGGTTCGATAAAAGAGAAACAAACGCGCTTGCATTCATGCTCAAGCCTTTTTAGATGAAGAAAAAACGAACATCATTTTATTAAATCTAATAAATTCAATTTTTATTAGTTTTCTTCAACGTTTTTTTTAGTTTCCGCTATCATTCACCATACTTTATTCTCCCTTGCTCCATTTCCAGCGACGAGTTTATGGTAAAATGCATATTAGATGCGAGCCATAAATAGGCTAGAATAACTCGATTTAAATGGTGATGAATAGGAGCGAGTATAAAATAATTGACGTAACAAAGTGCTTCATAGAAAACGAACACACCAACGGTTCGCGTTGCGTTTATTACCGTGAATTGAATATTTGTCGCATACAAACCTATATAAGACCCAAGTGATTACATGTCTTTTGAATAGATACTTTTATTGAGTTTTACGCTGTGATGGTTTTCAAGAAAATCGGAATACTTTAATTTCGTTCAGGTGATTGCTTAACAATTTATGAGTGAAAAATCCCATAAACCGCAACATAACTAACGAGATTTACAATTTTGTAAATCTCTGGCGTTGAAGTAAACTAAATTTGCAATAGAATTTCAATCAAATTAAGTGAACAAAGGCAAATCATTCAAGCACAATTTATTCAGGTAAAAATGTATTTCAAACGCCCTTCGCGTTTAGTAAATGCCAAAGGCTTAAACACCTCTCAATAAATTTATATTAAATTTAATTTAATTTGTTGAATGGAATGTTAAGTACCTGACTCAAATCATCGGCTGATACCTCTCGTGTGCCCGGCAATAGATTGTGTAGCTCATCGTCGACAAGTGCATTTCCATCTTCCGAATCAACGGATCCAAGTGGCATACGACGCGGTCGCAAAAAATGTGGCGCATCAGTCCTGCAATAAACAATAGATATAAACAAAACAATTAGAACTGAATCCATATGAATGCGATGGCAATTTATTATTTTCATAAATGGTAATTGTTTGAATTGGTTGGCTGATTTTGGCATCATATAAACACATTTTTAAATGACATATATTCATTTTCAACCTTGAACACTAGATACTTCAACACATTATCCATTCAGTGGGCATGTTTGCTGTGAATTTTGAATAGGCCAATTTAAAGATATTTTTTACAATTTATTTTCAATAGAAATCATAAACACGACTGTCATTAAAGTCGTAAACATTTTTTTTTTAATCTTCTTAATGTCACTTTTTTTTCTCTTGATATATGTAGGTGGAAGTTTTGCCGCCAGTCAAAAAGCAAATTGGAACGGCATCTTTTTTGTATTACTGAAACTGAAAAAAAAAACGGTAGATTTCGTGGCATGTGGGCACAAAAGAATAAAATGTGCACATGGGTGAGGTGCGCGACAATATTATGAAGAAGAAAAAAACGTAAACTATTAGGGCGGAAAAATCAGTTATTCTGAAGCGACGACGCCAAAGTGCACAAAAACTGAATGCTTAATTATCTTGCAAAACCCAACAATCAGAATTTGCAATAGAACGAGAAAAAAATGACTGTGTTTTTGTACATATTTTATTCATTTTTTTTTTTGTCTTCGTTAAAGCAAACAATTCTCTCGGATAAGAGAATGAATTGTTTGTGAAGTCACCATTGATGAAGAAGAGAGCTCTGTGAGTTTCATTATCTTCGAGCAGACAGACTCTTACGCGATGTAAAAGATGTTTATAATACTTTAATGTTGCTTGCATGATACGATCTCTCTTTTGTTTCTTCTGCATTCGAAGGCATTTGATGTGGCATGCATCTCGTAAATTTTGCGAACATAACATGAAGAAAAATATTTTATTTAAGCGTTGTCATGGCTACCATCATACTCTCTCGGCACGGCGTCCTGATCAGCTTTTGTTTTTCATCCGTACGTCGTCAAATGTTGTTGAGTTTTGTTTAATTTTCCTGCTTCCTGTCGTGTGCTTCCAATAATGCATGTGAATGTGTGTGCGTTTCTTTTTGCAGCAGAGAATCACAGGCATACTTCGCATACCATGCTTATTAGTGCACAGAACCGTTGTGGATGATTTTATCTGCATTGTTGCTTCGCTAAAACGTCAAACTAACTTTAAACGACTTCTTGTTAACTTTTATAGTTCAACGTAATACACTCGTTGTTACAACATTGAAGTTGTGTTTATCATGCAAAATGAATGCGCTTGACGGTAGGGAAGCCAATAAAATCTCAATGGCCTTATAACGATGATAGAAAATAGATATTCAGTTGTTCGATGTTCGCAATCAAAATCAATGTCTCAGCGATAACCGTTTGACGTGCTATCTGCGTTGACATCGTCGATTGACAATGAAATATTTTCAATTCTAAGCACTTTCAGCACGATTTATTTGCACTGCGTTTTAGTGTGATTACTTCCCGTGCACTGTGCGTTTTATTTGTTTGTTTTTTCGCTTCAAAAACAATTTCCATCTCATGATCTCAAACACAAGAGAGAACAACAACTTTCATTATTATTGATATCTCACACACACACAAGCATCGATTTCTCTAATTTTTGTTTTGTTTTCTTCGCACTGCTTCTAGATTGTACTTTTAAAAACCCATTTATCGTTTAAATATCGTTTTGTTTTTGATTTGGTTTTTTTGCCGCTCTGATACACACGAAGTGATGATTTTGAAAAAGAAAACGTGTGCTTTTTTCAAAGCGTGTGCTTTTTTCTCTCTCTCCGTATTCTGTCTTTGGCATAATTGGAGTACTTTTTAAATTTACCAAAAAAAAAAAAACACCATGAGATTATTTCAGTTGAAAAATTAAATTGGAATACTTTCTATCGTAAAATTAATCGTTTTGTGTATTTTTTTTCAGCCAATTAACGTCAACAATTTTCGATTTGTCAATTCAACCGTCTGGGCAAAATGCATGCATTTTTAATTTGCAACTCGGTGAATGGGACTGCACTTTAGTTGAGCATTTGTCATGAGTGAATGTAAAGCAATGAAAGAGACTGTGCAAATTAATGTGAATTACTGGTGTTATACGAATGCTGCAAATCACAAATGATTAGAATATTGCCTATTTGAAAATGCAGTCGGATTGGTGTGATATGTAATTGAATGCGGTTCATTCGAATCAAGCGGTTACGGTTAGCAATAGTTTTCACATTCGAAATGAAACTCGATTATTGCATGTGATTGAACTGCTGCTGCGTCCTCGAAACGCAAATATTTTAATAATGTTATACGTAATGCATGCTCTTCAGAATGCATTAGTGTCAGTCGTTCGTTTGTTCGGTTCAATAAACTGAATTGATTTCGACATCGAACATATATATATTCTAGAGTAGCACACCGAGATAAAATAATATTCCATAAATAATTCCACGAACTCCACTCAAAATTCTCCCGTTATTCAAAATTGAAATTCTGTTCAACGTTTCGAGAAAGAAAAAAGTTCGAGAGAGAAAAGAGGAAGGAGGAAGGGCTCATATAATCGATTGAACTGAAATGATTGCGACAGGAGATGTACTATTTTAGTTCAAATTTTCACTTTCACTTTGAGTAAATATCACTCCAGAATATTTTGTTCTTTTTCACATTTTATAAAATTGACATTCAGAGCATTTTCATTTTTCCGTAGCTAATGGAGTGGGCGGTAAAAAAAAAAGCATTTTTAGAAGAATATCTTTCTGCACTCTGTGTGAATGTGAATTTTCCATTAAGTTGGTTCATCGATTTTCTTTTTTCCCCATCCCATTCACTTGGCAAAGTGACATCGTTGGCTTTATGTCATGGTAGATTTTTTCAAGCATATTTCATTCATCGTAAGTTCAAAGTTCCACAATCCATCGTCAAGTGATATTTCTCATATGTTTTAAGCTTACTCATGCACATATGCTAGTCCGGACAATCTTTCAACATTTCAATGCTGTCTTTTTTCGGCCGTTTTTTTTTTTGAAAAGTGTTGTTGGCTTATATGGAAAATGCAAAAATTAAGTGCGACTTAGTTTCGAACGGACAGTCTTTTAATATTTTTCGAAAAAAAAATTGAAAAAAAGTCATGGTGTTTTCATCAAAGAGTTTCAGCGATGGAGACACATGTTCAGCGATCTGTGAAATGTGATTTGTGAGCGTACCGTGCTCGTAAATGAGTTTGGGTGAGACTACACTTTTAACAAAATTCCATTTATGGTCTCTATTTCATTTGGATGATTCATTAAATATTAAATTGCTTGCAGCTACTGTCAGCCAACCAACCAGCCGATTTGCTTCGTTCCGTCAGGCAAATGTACATTGGTAAACATTCTTCACTTTAATACTCTCAATTCATAATCTTTTTTTCTCTATTCAAGAGTATTAAACTCAAGCATCGCACAAGAATGATAATAATGGAAAATAAAATTATAAAGATAAAAAATAGTACGATGGTGGAATTGGATTTAATGCAACTGAGTGTGCTTTTAAAACCGTTATCTTGATTCGTTTCAGCTTCCACAAACAATAGAAACTATGCTGCATTTAAACTGCATCGCACACATAGTCTTTCTCTTTGATTCTCTCGCGCCACCAAAATGTATATGAGTAAATAACAATAAATTGAATTGTTAGTTGATTCGCGGTGAATGCAAAAAACCGCGAGCAAATTTGAAACGTTGGTAATTCATATCAAAGCCGACGCCTGAGCTGCATTGATACATCGCAGCTCTTTGGATGCTGCTTTTTTTGCATTTTGTTTTTAAATGCATTCGAATTAAAGGAATATGTAAAAAAAGCAAATTGGCAGCAAATAAATTGTCTGGAATGCAATGAACTCTATCAATTTCATCCTGCAGCACTGTTCAATTTCAGCTGCATTCGATCAACGGTTTTTTTTAGATATTTTGTCGGGTGTCAGACAAAAAGACATTTGGGATTACGACGTTCAATTTTTGAACATGAAAAAAACAAATATCGGATGGAAAATTCGTGAAAATTATTTTCAATGCGATATATGATATTGCTGAGTTTCGAATTCCCTGGATGGAATTGAAATCGGTCGGAAAATGGTAATAAATACTATAAATACATCGCTGAAATAGTACACCTGACAAACGATTCACTTTAAAAAACACGATGGATATGAAAGATTCCAATGTCGTCGTTGCTACAACACTCGGAGAGATGCGTTGATGTAATTGCGGTGTGTGCTTGGTTACTTTGAAAATACAAAACGTTTGTATTCACATTACATACACATGTGAAATTGCACAATTACAGACTGCACGATTGTGATTACGATTCAGCTTGTCGTTGGTCGCATTTAGCTCATCGCATTACGTTGCTTTTGCTTGTTTATGTGACGAGTGTACTATTTCTTTGGCGAATTTCTTTTGTTGAGTTGTACGATGAACAGAATAACCAAACGAAGTGAATTAAATGAGATTATATTTACTATGGAATCGAGAAGCAGACACAAGAACTTTTATTCATACGTTTTTATTTGCTTTTTTTTGGATGATTGTATTCTTTTTGTTCTTTTGACTCGATCTTATTCGCATTCTTTTGCCATTCTTAATCGCACTCAAAAGCACTTGCTCAAACGAACCAAGTTCACTGTGTGGATGTGAATGAAACTTTGTTTAGAAACAAATGGATAATCATGTATCATTCTGTTCTATCTTTTCTTTTTCGCACCGTGAGCTTACGTTTTTTTATAAGACTTCGTATCGTATCGTCAAGAGTGATTTTTATATCTCGTTGTACGTGGAGCGTCAATCTTTTTGCTATCACAGTGTCAATGTGAGTAATTACAATGGCAAAAAAATGCCAATAAATACCTCGTTTGCACAAAAAGTTTTTTTTTTTTCTCTCTTAATTCAAGAGTTCTTTAAATCTTTGTTCATTTTTCGATTTATCACTTTTGAACCGAAAACCAGACAACTCGTGTTATACTGCAAAACGAAATTGTTCACTCTAAAAAAAATGTCTATGAATCATGAACTCGACAACTATTGTCTATGAATCCATCGATTTGCTTAAAACATTTTCATTTAAAAATCAGTTTGATACTCATTTCGATATATTTGACGATCGAGTCACGGTCGTCAGTCAGCTACTTTAAAAAGAAATATATCCAATATTGTTGAAGTGTAAAAAGCAGATTTGCAATTGAAAATGTTTTGCATTTGAAGAAAAAAATCAAGAATTCAAGAGAAACGAGCGATTTATTCAATTATATTATGCGCGATGTATGCGCCATTGAAACGTGTTTTTGCATGTTTTGAATTGTTCACCAATTCGATATTCGTGTTTCACCAGATCGTTAATTTAATGGTAAAATCTGTGGGCGCGTGTGGCCATATATGGAAATCGGTCAATTACTCGAATTGAGAAAAGCAACAAACGAAACATTTTAAATGTGAGAGTGCGAGGCGCACAAGAGCGAGAACACAAATTATTATTATTCATAATTTTGTTTTGGTTTTTTTTGTTTCAATTGTTTCGTCCAATATGAGTCAGAATTTGGTACCTCCAACGAATTACCATATGAAAAATAAGCACCAAACGCAAGACCAAACGTGAATATCAATATCGTGTCAGCTGATCGCAATGGTTTCGAAAGCGTGAGAATGGAACGGTGGCAGTTGCTCTCTAGAAAATGTCTCAAATTAATTGACTTCCTATCGCTTTATTATCTACATCTAATTTGTTTTTCTGCACAACCGTTTGCAAGAGTGTGTTTGTTTGCATCCAAAAAAGTACAAAGAATTTCAATTAAACTACAAGCAAAGTGCATTAAATCTCCAGTAAAAAAATAATAATAAATACATAGGTTTTGTGTGCGCAAAACCGATTTTTCGGTACTTTGCCAAACAGAAATTAAATCCACACAACGATTTACCAAATAGTCATTAAGATGCATTAAGATAGTCGCAATTTACTTTTATTACTTGTTAACCCACTCGTTTGAACAAACGGTTCGTCTTGAACACTGAATAAATTCCTATTTAGCGATCGCAACTATCTACACTTGAAAACATGGCAACGACCATAAAATTCGAAATTGCATACGAAATGAAAATAATGAAGAAGAAAAAAACCCAACCACTTAATAAAATCTACTTATAAAGCATAAAACAGAATCTCGAGTCAACGTGCGACCGATTCAAGCGAGAGTACAATTTAATTGCGTCCATGTTAATGTTAACGCATCGCATCACTTGAATTGTGTCTTGGGAATGGCAGTGTCTATCACGTTTCACAAATTACAACCAACTCAAATAATCAAATTGTAATAAGTTTCATAATATCTATCTCTTGGTTTTTCTCGTTTCTTCCTCTCTCTCTCTCTCTCTCCTTTTTTCTCTAGCTAATAACATCATTTCGTTTGGCATTTGGTGTACGCGGTTTTGGCGGTCTTGCATCGATTCATGGATACTAATGAACTTAAACTTTCCGCGAATCACTTCATTTTTCGATGAATGCACGCGATTCGAATTCATTTGCCATGTGAAACGTTCTACAAATCGACGATGAAAAATCGCAAACGCATTTCGAAAGAGAGTTTATGACCGACAACAAATGTAATTGTTGTGTATTTATTGGATGCATGCATCGTTACATATATGATTTTTTTAAATGTTAGAAATGAAATCAAATACCAGCCGAAGTTCAACATGAATCAAGCATTCATGGGCGCAATGTGTAAATAAACGAAAAAAAGTACATATATGTGCGCAAAACACAATGAAAAGCAGTAAAATGAGAGATCGAAAAAAGCAGCGTGCACTGCCACAACGAAATAAAAGCAAATGAATTGCATAACCGTTATGTTTGTATTTTAGCTCAGAGAACACGTATCGATCACTGTTATGTTATGCGGCTGCCAATATAAAAATAATCGACAAAAAAAAGTCAGCCAGTTAGCCAGACAGACATATAACATTTCATTAGCAGACATATTCAATTCTGTGTGCACATTTACTACTCATTGGTATGGCACATTGCCACTGGCAGAATGTCCAGATTGGAGATTTCACATCTCGATATCGTTCGAAAGCCATAATGAATAATAATTGTGCATGTTTTTAATGAACTCTCTTTGCTGCTACAACTAGTGTAATTGTGATTTTGTGCCAAGATGACAACGAACCGAATTCGTTTCGATTCGTCGATTGGTGTGTGCGTGTGTGCGTTTGTAATGATGAACGACTGACCATAAATGGAGAAAGATGTAAATCGATAAGCGCCATGAAATGCCAAACCCGAAATGTGTCTGTCGTTTTCAAAAACCATCATGATTTACGATCTTGGCATTCGCTTGCCGTACAGTGCCAAAACGAAAAACTAATATTGACACAAAGAATGTACAGAATGCGGGTGTACTTCTTATGTGTGACAGTAAGCATTTAATTACCATCGTTTCAACATCATTTACTTCACTTAATACAACATTCGATCCATGCACTCTGGACACAAATGCACAATCATTCTCCAGCAACATGCACATTGTAGATAAAGTGTTGCGATTTTCTATGGTGCATTGAGAATGATGCGTCGTCTAATGCAAATTGTCAGCCACACACAATCGCTCATTTGCGGCACAATTCTATTCAACATACTTTAGATGCGGCGACAAGAGAAGAAGAACATCGAAGCACACACGCACACACAGAACTGCACTCCAGTTGCCCGTAATTAGATTTATGATGGCTATTTCCATATTGTTGACTATGATGTATCGCATTTTGATTGTTCGCTGACTAGCGATGTTAATGTCAATGACTGCATTTCATGCGATTCATGTACCCAGTTGTCAAGCACAAGTGCAAAGACCCCGAACAGATTATAATCAACATTTTCCTATGTATAATAGAATTATTCTTTCACATTTCAACATTTTCAAGTGCTTTTTTGTTTTAAAATGCGGTAACTTTCAAGTATCAAACTGATTTAATTTCATTCCTTCCATTTCAAAATGAAAAAATTCTTCGTTACATCATTTTTTAAAAGATAAATCTCTGTATAATTTGCTCATAAATCTTTGTTTATCAACGTTAATTTACTGTAAAACTTAAAATTAACCATAAAATTTTAACGAAATCATTCCAAAAATGGAAAATTGAAAATTTATAATTGATAGCGCAATCAAAGTTTGATAAAAAAAATTATAATGACAAATATGGCGAGCATAAAAACTGTTTTCTCCACGTTTTTATCATTTTTATTATATAGTTTCTAATAGAAGTCGAAACCCACATATGCAAAACTCATGAAATAATATCCGAGTTACGATCTTGAAGTCAATAAATTGGAATCTTAATTCGCGCATAGATACTGTGGATGACGTGAGAGATTTCGATATTTTCTTCTCGTTTTATTTTCAGCGCACAATTAAAAAAAATCTTATCGAAATACAATGTATTAATTTGATAGCATTTGTTTCGTAATTTGCTATTCAATCGAAATCGCCTCTAATTTTTTCGAAACCTATCCGAAAGTAGTTTCAACTGGAAACGCCTAATATGGAAAGAAGTTCGGCCTACACTTCGAAAATAAAGTTATCAATACAAATCCGTATGTTTTCAAATGCGATCATCTTTTTATTTACATTCTCGCATAAAACGACCAACAAAACGAAAACCACACAGCTTTCATATGTTAATATTAGATGTTAATCGAAGTCAAGGCTTTTACTTGTGGTGAAGTCAAGGTAGTACAAAATACATACATTTTAATAACCACACGAAAATTGGTTACAAACAACATTTTGTATTGGAACAGAAGATAATATTCGGTTGAAACCAAAAACTGTGCAAAATTCAAGTTTGTTCATTTCAACAAACGATGCATTAATTACTTCTTTAGCTTACAACGTCGTTATCCAATAGATTTTTCAATGCACTTTGTTTCAACATCAAACGATGTATTTCTCTTTGGCTAAAAGCGTATTTACGTCGACGCATTGCGGTGACAATATTTCAATTGCATATGTCTTGCAGTAAATAAAACACGTCAAAAAGATGAAATGCAACGAAAAGTTGGCTAATGAAAATCTCTCCCTCCACAAGAAGTAAAAAAAAAGAAAATGTCTCACACTCAGCAAGAAAAGACGAACGAAAGTTTCACTTTATGCATATAATGTTCATTCATAGCCTTTTTTATTCATTTTTCTTTGAAAGTATATTCACAACTATAGAACCAAAGCGGAAAAACTCAACGAAAAATAATAATAATACAAAGCATCGACGGTATTTTAATTCCAGTCGAGAGAAAAAAAATGAACGAACTCAAAAAATCAAAGAGAAACGAACGATAACGTTATTAAACCGAATTTTCATATTAAACAAACTTTTGTAGACGTAAAACTTTTCAACTCATCATATCTTATTCGGAGAAATATCCACATTCAACCCCCGGCTGGGGAATTTCACCCTCTATTCACTTGAAAATTGAGATGAAGTAACGAAGAAAAAGATGAGAAAGAGAGACCGAGAAAAAGTACTCATGACAACGAAATGTACCGTTTCCAGGAAAACGCTGTTGATAATTATATTCAATAATTGGCGAGAAGATTAAAAAAACAAATTTAAGAAGGGACATTTCAAACCGTATTTTGCATTCACTGAAGGAAGAACTGCCATTTAACTTCCCGACTCAGTCTCAAATGTCGAGAATATTTCATTAAAAAGAATGCTTTGATGTTCGGCCTTTGTCGCTGAAGCATTTTAAGAAGTGTCGTTGCCTATATCATTTCGCGCATCCCTCCCTAAACAACCGTTCTAAATCGATATGTTTTTTTCAATTTGGCGTTCTTCTAAATATCTTGGCAACTATTTAATCAAAACGAATGGAATGTGTTCTGATGACGGCTGACTAAATGGATCCGACTTGAAAGAGGCGGTCACATTCCAAATAAAAGCGAACCAGATGAATTGTGTGGCACAGAGTGCGATTACAGTTGACGGTATATGTTTGGTGTATGCACACCACAGTGCACACTTGAAATCGCGTAGCCCCATTTGAAATGATGACTTTGACACGCGACTGACGTTAAAATGACAAATCGGATTGACTTTTTCCTCTATTTTTGGTTCGTCAAACGAAGCGATTCTCTCGTTTCCGAGGTAATCTCAAGTGTTTGAATCAACAATTTTTTGTTATTCTCTTCGATGTTTGTATTCAAATATTTTCTTTTTTTTCGAAAGCAAATGCACACTTGATAAAAAATGACCGCGTTTGCATTAACTGACTAACACAAAACCCAATTTTCAATTATGGAAAAAGAAGAGGGATTTTATTGTAAACAATCTATATACAACTGTTCCAATATTCAAGCAGTGTTTATTTTTGGTCGAAGCGAAATGCTGTTCGTTTATAAATTGGGTGCGAATATTATCGACCACTGATTGCAACATTGTCGACAATTTCACTTCAATAACACGAGAAATCCATTCAAAAACAACACATCGAGCTCAAATTAAATGCAATTCATCAAAATTACGAAATTGAAATCTAAACAAAATTCACAAAATTGGATATTTGATTAGAAACGGTAAATTAAGTGAAGATAACATGAAACAAAACAGAAAACATAGCTTCAAGCTTGAAATGGCTCAGTGTGTTTTTGTGATGCAAAAGCCTTGTCTAAATGCCAGACCTTGCGCTAAATCTTTCTCTTTAAACCGTGTAATCAAGCATTGATCTCACATCAAAGCCGATTTCAATAGAGTGCAATAAGATGAAAACCAGAGAAAAAAAAATAATTCAATAACAACAAGCGTCGTCTATTTTTTTCCAGCCAATTTAGAGCATTTAACTGCATATTAAAGCACAGTTTGAAACGGATTAAATTTCTATCTTTTTTCACTTGACGCATTCGTTGTTGGATTTGATGAAGAAAGAAAAATCTCGACGCTCTTATAAAATTTTATATTATTAATTTATTTCTCTTTTCCGGTTCATTTCTCGCTTAGTTAAACAAAAGCCAGTGCCGCTGGACTTGTCTCGTTCTTTCGATTGCGTCTCTTTCTTCATTAATGCCTTTCCATTCTACTTGGCGGCGGTCGATGAATATTTCTGTTCAATTTGCGTTTCGTATTATATTTCTCGCGATTAAGCGTCTCATAAATTGAGATGAAACAGCTTCAGTGGTTTTTCTTTTAATCAATATTTCTTTTGTATTACTTCGTCAGTGGAATAAAATGACGAACCATATCATTACACTCTTTGCCAACGAATTACAGAGGCGAATACTATAAAAAAAAGAAACAAATGAATATCGAGATCGAAAACATCTGTTTGTTAAATTATATATATATGCCAATGTAATGTGTGCAACATCGAAGCAGCCGAGCAAACTGTAACAGCAATATTTATTTATTTTTCTGATTACTGATCTATTTTTGAGCCAATTTCGCTACAAGCGAAGAAAAAACCTGCATATAAAACTATGCGTATAGGAAAAAAGAGAAGGAAAACGAGAACACCAGCATTCGCGTTTATGTGTCAATATTCGATTTTGTGAGTGCACTGCAGAGCACATAAAAATAGATTACATTTATCATGATAAATTTATTGCATCGATATTATGCGGCTAAGACAAACCAATCGCTTCAAAGAATTTAATGTTTATCGATTGAAATTACTATTATCGAAAATGGAAACACAGAAAAACGCAACCATAAAATATTGATGATGATGATTTATGTTTTAAAATTGCCGCACTTAAATGCATTAATCAATAAATGATTACGATAACGATATACGGCGTCGTAGTTGTGAAAGTGTATTGACTTCTCTGGCCGATAAAAAAATACACCGACATAAACGATAAATCAACTTGAACTTTTGATTGATAAAACGACAAAATTCACAAGTAGATTACGATTCAGCGTTTGAAACTTTAATATCTGTCAATTTTACTTTATTTATTCTTTTTCTGTGACAATTTTCGCCGGAAGCGAACACAGCATATTTGATACACATTTGCTTGAAACAGCTGCTGTCTTAAATGACGAAAATTGCCTTTGTCTTCGTTCAAAATACAAAATAAAAACAGATTTTTTTCTTTTTTTAGGTCACACTTATTTTACATTCTACGGCAATTATGTCAATTTTTTTTGTGCGTATGTCATCAAATTTGGGATTATTGAAATTGACGCATTTCATAATTAAATGATCGCTTTGGTATTCAAAATATTTTGATTAAATTGAATTTATTTCGTTTTAACGAATTAAACCTTCGTGCGCATGCATAATTTGTAAGCGCGTGTATCCCACGCACATAGCCAAAACACAGGTGGCTATCGATAAATTAAAACTTTTGAAATCATTTTCCGTTTTTAGAACAGAAATACACAGCATAATCACTGCACCGTGCGACTGTTCAAGTGATGGATTACATTTTATCATGAAAATAGTTAGCGGTTTTCTTTCTTAAATGGCTTTAAAACATGATTTTTATTCTTTTTTGCCTGAGCACTGAACTACATATTTTCCGAGTTAATTAATTTGTGATAAAATCATCCATATATAAATAAAGTCAACTGGCTATTGGCATGTTGATTTCGATAAAATTATGCCGTTCATGTGTGTTCTCATCTTGCTTTTGTGAATCGAAACATTCTTGTAGGCGTTGATCAATGGATTTTGCTTGTAAATTCGTTCACGGCATGCTTTCATAAAATATTCAAACCAAATGGAGAATATTACTCTCCATTCTGTTGTACCCTTTTTTAGAGCTATTTCGGTCATTTGTTGACACATCTAGATTCACACAAAAATGAGATATTAAATGGGTATTAAAGACGACGTGCTGGGTCTACGTCTGTCAACTTTCTTTTCACAAAACTGAAAACTAAATCAAACAAAAACATTCCATTTTCGGATGTAATATTTGCCTTTTTCGTATCATATAGTTCGTTTGGGAGAACATGTTGCTGAAATGAAATTCAAAACGACCAAAATGCGATGCAAAACACACATCCACATGAGTTGTCAACTTGTCACGTTAAACATGTTTAAAATAGAATTTTGTTTGGCAGTTAGAATCTAAATCTCCAAAAAAATACTCATAAATATCCATTACATGCATAATAGTAGTAGTAATACTGATCTATTTGCATGAAAAACAAAAAAAAATCCATTTCCATATGACGTACGCACATTCTTTTTTATGAAGCCATTTCAACGAAGAATTTGGTTACGAAATCACCCAAAATGGAAGCTACCTTTTGCAGTACTCTTTTGAACTTTACTTTCAAAAGGTACGAAACATTCGAGTGGGTAAGAGGTAACTAAAGAAATTCCAATCAAGTAGGAAACAAACACAAAAGAAACCGACAATGTTCTATGATATACATAAATGTGTAAGTATATAGTTCGCTCTACAAATATTGGCATTGCAATGAATGGGAAGATATCATACGAAGTGTCGGAATTTTTTTTTATATGCGAAGCTATCATTATTTCTATCAAACGGAAAAAACCTTAGTGTCTTCATTATTATTTGCGCGCAAGGCGATAGAATCTTGAGTCCCGGGTTTCTTCAAACAAATAAAGTACATGGATTCACTCAAGCAGAGGGCAAAGAAAAGCAACGGAAGCGGTAGTCAAAAGAAAATTCTATGCATTATCTTTAGCTGCAATCCACAAAATAAAGAAAATTGTTTACAAAAAAGCGAAAAGAAGTGGATGTGCGGCTTCTTTTCCATTTTCCAGTTTGCAATTCGTATTGTACTTACTCTTTTTGTGTATCTTTAAAAAAACACATTTAAACTACTGTCGATCAAATTGCACATTGCGGTCCCAAAGCTCAGGAATTGATAAAGGAAATCAAATGAAAAATTGAGAGAGAAAACCCTCATTTTTTTGTTGTTTTTGTTTTATTTGTTTCTATTTGATCTTTAATAAAGAATAAATGCAACGGTGCCAATAGAATTCGTATTCTGTATTTTTCGATGAATTCATGGGGGTTACATTTTTGTGTTCGCTACAGTGCACCGCATGGAATCGAAATTCAAATGTCGAGAGAGCGAGCTCACAACACATAAAATACATATACTTAACATGAAAATTGCTTGTACTCGACGAATGTTGTTGGCATGTGTTGGCACGGGGCGAGAAAGAATGACGAAAAAGATGGTTGAATCGAAAATCAAAACTTGCAGATGTATTAAAATACGCTCGGCGGCTATGAGCCGTGAAATAGGAAGGATTGCTGTTTGAAACGAAAAACGGTACAGTAAACCGTAAACGGTCGAATATTTACGTTTTTTATGGTGCACAGATTTACATTGAATCACACCAAATCGCATGTATGCATACTTATTGGTGATTTTGGTAGAGTCGTAAACGACAACAAAAATATGAAAATGTCTATTTAAAGAATGGGCAAGGTTAAGGTGTTCCTTTTATGTGTCGATGGATATGAGGGAATGATATAGGCTATAGAATACGGCGTCAAACACCTATTGTGACATATTCACGTACGATGGTGTGACAGAATGCCTGCAGATGTTCGATAACACTCCAGGCAACATTGAGATTTTACAATGTTCCCTTTTTTCCATGTGTCATCTCGTTTTTGCGTTTATTTTACAAAAAAAACCGAAAATTCTCTTCCAAAAAACATGAGCATTAAATGTATATTACACTGCCGTTTCAGTTGAATGTTGAGTTTTGAACATCAAAAAAACAGAAGGCCGGAATTTTTATCATCTCATGATGCGGTGCAAATTTTGCTTCTAGCACATTATTTTAATACCGAATACATAAAATTTAACGAGCAATGACAAATTTGATTATCAGTTAATTGATTGATAATGGATACGTGCTTGTATGAATTTCAGGCATTCACATTTTTTTATTATTGTCATATCATATGTGTGTGTGTGAGAATGTAAATGGTGCCAAATTAATTCTTTATCATCGGTTATCTTTCGGAATGTAATAAAGTGGCCACGCGGTCGTAGCGAAATATAAATATTTACTCAGGGTAATGAAATGCAAAAAACATGTAACGCGTGAATGTTTACTGTAGACGCTTCTCTTTTTTTTTGTACACAGACATTTTTCTACTTTTGATCATGACATTCTTCAATTAATTTCGAAACCTGCCTCTTTTTTTCATTGAATTCGCTATGCAAATTTCGCTCATAAATCTGTCGTAAATAAACGGCAGCTATTTATATGCTTAGACGAAGACTGTATTACGTAGTGCATTTACGGTGGCTGTCGGGGAAAAGGGATTTTAATTGCCCATCAAGTTATCTTGAAAATTACTTGTGGTTCATTAAAATGGGAAGTAAAACTAAAGCAAATACGAAGCCTTAATTGAACAAACAACCGACTATTAAAAGTGACCGAAGCGCTTGTGAATCTATTTCACACAATTTCGCCAACAATCAAATGGTGAAAATCGAGCAAAAACAGATGCTCACACAGGCGCAAATATGCTATTAGAACATACAACCACTGTTTGTGTGAGAGAGTTTTTTTTATGCCAACAATAAATTTTAACGACATCATTTCAAAATAATGACACATACACACATGATTGCACAGCGTGTGCCAGAGTTGGTATGCGTGAGGCGATAGCAAAAGAAATAGAGAAAAAAATCTGATTACACAACGTTCTATATGAATTGACTTTTAACCTAGTCGATTATTGAGAGTTTTCAAGTAACTTTATTAGTAGTTCTTTTCGATTATTAATGACTTATGTTTTACTTATCATTTACTCGCTTCGAGTTTTACTTCGATTAAAATATGCATGTCACAGGCAAGCGCGATCAGAATTTTCGGTCAAACAATGGGATTTAAATTAACTGCACGACATTCATATCAACAAAGTGCATGACACCGACAGATAAAAATGCACATCAATTCCTTTCTTCGCCACATAATTCAGTCGTGTTTTTTTTTTGTGTGTGAAAGAATGTTCGATTCTGTTTAAAAATCGATTTGAACTTTGATTGTGCGTAGTGAGTTTGTTCCAGCTGTGAAATGGGTGTGCTAATGACACTTGACGCATCGTGAAATGAAAGCACAAAACAATTGTCAATTTCAATAAAAGAGAATCGTTGTTTTTGTCCTTTGCGTTCCACAAAATTAACTTTTATTGTTTCGGTTCATCATCAATGGTCGTTTAATTTGAATTTCGTATCATCGCAACAAAACACAATAACAAACAATTTGACATCGTTAAATTGACGCAAAATGAGGTGTGAGAATAAAAATCCATAACGATGTGATTTTTTGGCTGATAGAAAAGGCCATCGTTTCAATGAGAAAAATATGAGTTTGCCAAATATAATCGACAATTTGAATAAAAATACCGTAGAGAAAAACACTTTGGCAAACAAAACAAATTCGCTGCGTAATTGTCGACGATTATATATTACGTTGGCATTAAACGATGTTCAGTTTTGGCAAAAAAAATTGTGTTGTGTATGTCTAGGTACACATTCTTTGTTAGACACCAACTATTTTCTAGCAAATGAGCGTGAAGTACATTGGATGTATTCTCATACATCACAATCATTTGTAGATTGAATGGACCACAGCAGCAGAAAAAATACGACAGAATGAATGAAACAACAATGTCTACGTTCAACAGAACTTCTATATTTGATACAATAAAAAGAGTGCCGTTCGTCTCAATGCTTGCATATTTTTTCTCATCTCTCTTTCTGTCTATTCTAATGAAATACGAAGTATTGCCAAAGTTTCGCTGGTATTTTTCAGTCTCGTGATTTTTATTTCTTGTATTGTCTGTACATGTGCTAGTTTCCCATATGTTTTCACTTTTTCTTTTCGTTTTCCCTTTGTGAATCGAATGGAAGAAGCTGAATAGAAAAAACAACAACAACACGTTGTTGATTATTGCCACAGTCGCATTTTTATACTAAATTCTGGGTTGTGCGAACCAAAAGCATGAGCAATCCAAACTTTTGCACATTCAATTCCAAATAAGCTACAAACATTTCAAATAGTTGGCTTTTGTTTAGTTTCACTGTTTGCTTCTCTCATTTTTTTTCCAGTGTATTGTCTTAATGCCGTAGATTACGTATCGAAATTGAGTTTTCAAGAGTGTATTTTGGCTTGCATGCAGTAGATGCCGACGACGAGAAAAATATATATAGAATAACTCTAGTAGTAACAGAATTCGGGAATGGGAAATGAAAAAGAGAGTGAGAAATATTTACCATTTATTGTTTGCATTGTTTTTGCTCGGTGCAATTTCAGCGTAGCGTCGACCCAATGGGCCTTCGTGTGGACTCAGCAATTCCAATGATAAACGTCGGTAGGCCGTCCCATTCTCGTCCAATACAACGGCGCCATCGACAACAGCATCGCAGAGTTTTGCATTTAATGTGTTTTTAAATTTTTCACACAAAAAATAATCATCACTGCCAACACTACCGGATTCTTTGCTTGTGATCGAATCGCTACGTTTTTGAGTACTTCTATCACTTGCATTGCCATTTTGTCGATCGCTAAACTCGTTGTTGTTATCGTCATCATCATCGGTTTCGTTGTTTTGTGCATTGCCATTTTGTGATTTGTCTGCTGTTTTTCGTCTGGTGCGTCGCATTTTTCCATTCTCATTTATGACCACAGCAACTGTATCAATGTGCTGTTGTTGTTGTTTTTGTGGTTCGGCCCCATCACTATCCGAACTACTTCGGTTAAATCGTCGCGAATCACTATTATTATTGTTGACATTATCGTTATTCGAATTATTGTTTTGTAATTCGAATCGATAGCGAATGTTATCTAAATTACGCGAACAACGTTTAACGGTCGCTAATTTCAATGGCTGTTGACCCATCGACGATGACGAAGACGACGACGACGATGATGATGTCGACGATGTGTCGCAACTATTGAACATTTCACCATTTCCGTTTTCGTGCAAATTCAGCGATGTTCGTTTTTTGTACAATTCATTTTTCATGTCAATGTTGTTGCGCAGCGTATTGGTTGACTTGACTGATGATATTGATAATGGTGAATGGTTGTTTAATGGCCGATTTTCAACAGGCGATGTCAACAATTTCTGCTGTGATGACATCGAACCGGGGGACACCGTCAAAATATTTAAATCAGTCATTTGAACATCTTGCGGTGATGTTGGTGACGCGATCGGCGGCAGCATGATAACAACACCACCACAAATGTTTAACCACTCAGGAAAAAGTCTCTATCTCGTTCGTTCTCTCGCTCAATGACCAACCGTGTCAAATAAAATTTGCGATTTTAATATGTTACGGTTGGATGTCAATAACCCGAAACCATTTCAAAATATAAAGGGTTGAAAATTACTTTGATAACGTTTTTTTATTCACCCTTTATTCTCACTCAAAAGCCTCCGCGTCCAACTCTATCGATGTCACTTTGGCTTTCAATTACAATTCCATGTTTTTTTTTTCGAGACGAAATTGATTTTTTTTCCTCTCCAACTATAATAGCTTCTCTGTAAATGACATGTTTTAGGTAAATAGTCGACATTTTTATTTTTCGATTTTTTTTGTATTCATTGTGCCAGCGTCAAACAATCGATGTGGACAAAAAAGTTGAATAAAAGCAATACAAGACCGATGTACAAGTACGAAGGGAAATTCATACACATGTTTTGAATTCATTTAAATGGAGCCCAGTTTATTGTGTCGACACGTAATTTCGAGTAAATAACTCCTCGAGCATTTTCTATTGATTTTCAAAATGAATGAGCGCTTAAGTGTATGATACAAGAAATATTGATTTAAATATATATATTGTGGTGTGGGAATAACATGAACAGTGAGCACTGAAAAAATTCGACACAAATTCCAATTTCAAAATCTCATTAAAATTTACTAATTTTCCCTCGGGCCGCTTGGTTGGTTAACAACGCATATTTTTGCGTTTGTGAAATGGCATGGATTGTATTTGCATGTAGTTCTACACAAAAATGCCATTTAGGCTTTCTTTTTGCAATTTTCTGTACAACATATACAAAGAAGGACTTGCCAAAGAATTTCATTCTGTTCGATGGCCATATTCCATTTTGTTGTACATACATTTTATTTAACATCGAATTTTATCATTTGAATTTCTTGAAAGAGTATGGAGTATAGAAAAAGGTACTTTTAGTCGTGTATGAAAGGATTTTCTAGCCAGTCCTTTGTGACATAAAACTCGATCCATAGAAAATCGAATGTAACAAAATACCGTATGAAAATATGTTGCAATGTTCAGTAAACATAACAAAGACCAGCCAGTGTAACGGCATCGTTGCTTTCAAATGAACAACAATAAAAATCAGTTTCGGTTATTCAAACCATTTCATTCACGGAAAATGATAACACTTTTTGTATTTAGAATCGCATTAGCTGTCGAGACATTTGTGGTCTTTCTTCTACTTTGCTGTCGGCACGCTTGCCGAATCCAAGGAACAGAATTCAGAAAAGAACGCGGCAATTCGTCGAATTGATCCGATTTAATTACAGTCATATCATACGGTGTCCATTGCAAACTTTCTTTTCGATTGCATTTTATGCTGAGGATATTCTATTACGCCACGTATTCTGTACTTAACGGCGAAAGTCAGAAATCCAATGGAAAATAATCGCAAAATAAATACCACATTATGTATAATCCATACATTGTAATGTATACCTAGCACGAAGAAGTGCATAGTTTTATATTTCACGCGCGCGCTCAAAGCAAAATATCTCACATGGATGTAGAAAACATTAGCCGTCGCTTGTTTCTTTTTCTCTCTTTCTCTCTTTCGTCTCGTCTCTTCTTGTGTTTACTTGTTTTGGTTTAGAAAATTCCATTTTTAGTGCATAAATTAAATTGCACATTGGCGCATTTGTTTTCAATGTATTCATTTTGTTGCACGGCATGACTGCATCGTTAAATATAATTTGTGTGTAGTGTATTGGCTCGGTTAAGTGAACAGACACTCGAACATTTTGGTCGGTTGGCTTCGTTGAGAATATTGCCGAGTCGGCTGCAATGCCAGTTTAATATATAATATGATATATCAAGTAGTTATTTATTGCATAATTTTCATGCATCTTCGAGTTATGGAATACATTCAACGAGGCTAAAGTGTGTTAAGACCATTCATTTCTGGGGTTGCCGTCCGGCAGACATAAATTTCGAGGCTAATGTGAATTTTCTTTCACGTTGTTTCGTCAGCAGACGTGATGGCGAATATGCATGACGGTTGCCGATGACTTCAATCGATTTTTATTTGACATCGTTTGAAGCACACAACTTAAGATCTTCACATAAAATTTCGTGCATCAAAGAGAAAACTCATTGAAGCATAACACCCCAGTTTTACAATGAGAAATTAGTGTGGATGCGCCCGTTGCAAAGTCACAATCAAACACGTATCCAAATTTTTGATGACGAACGTATGAAGACATTGACAAGAACCGTAACCAAACAATGGCCATATTACATTTGGTCTTGGTGTTTCGAGGGGTGGCATACAATGCCACTAAATCTAACGTCGACGCTCGATAAAACGACGATGCAGTGGGAAATAGGGGGCGGCGATGGTGATTTGAGCGATTAAATCGAATACAAGACGTCTAATTAAGTGCACGATGGCTGCCTGATTTTGAATAAGATTGCTGATGCTGCAAAATTCACCATTCAATTCAATTTGCCCATGGCTTACTAATCGATTCGATTTTTTGTCACTTTTCTATCATTTGTAAAGCAAGTCGTCGGCGAAATGGTTTTTTTTTTCAATGTATTTGGCTTTTTGTGTGCAAATTAAATTCTTGAAAACATACAATTCTTTTTAAAACACATTCCAATCCAGTAATTTATCTATGTACGATTAATCTCCGACGAGCTTGCCATTCAATCACTTGAAAGTGCAGAGACAAAAAGTCCAATGATAAGACCATCCAAGCGAATGAGAAAAACTATTGAGCTTCAGACGACGTGCATTTGGCATGATGCCATTTTTGCATTGCTTTTATTCAATTTTCGCATCGACTTTGAATTATCGCGCTTTCAATCAATGAAAAGGGAGAGAAAAAATTGTTTCGCATGTCTTTCATTTGCTTAAAATAATTTCCACACTTTGCACGGCATGTGTTTTTCATTGGAGAGCTCTCTTTTCGACCGATCATAATATTTATAATCCCTCGCGTATTTAGGCTGTCGAGAAAGTGTATACATAATAAAAATTAATTTAAATTAGTAGCGCAGCGAGTGCGGTGGCCACGTTGCCTTTTTCATTTCAGAATGGACACCACAATAAATGTGTTTGATGTTTGAAAAGAGATGCTCTCACAGACAAAAAAGCACACACGCACGAAATGTATATTACGACATTGTTCTTTCGATATGGATATACAAATAAACACTGTGCGCTGTGTGTGAACGATCGATGGTCGCGTGCTTAGCGTATTCGTTGATTATCAATCGCGGTTTTTCGAGAGAAAAAAAACTGTCTCTTTTTTGTAATCGTTTTGAAAGTGAGAATGTTTCGATGTTTGGCATATATCAATACATTGTTATATCGCCACGGTGTATTTGAATCACGATGTCAGATGTTCAACATTTTTTAACACGTTCACGTTATAGTTTTTTGAGTGGCCTCTTGATCATTTTTTTCGAAATTATTGAGAGCAGTAACACACATTTCATATTGTGCTGCGTTTTGTTGGCGACGACTGAGCAAATCGCTTCACACTTTTCGATTCATTTCTTCATCACATCAACGCACAAGCTAAATTTAATTCTTATTCTCTCCAAAGAAATGTGTGTTTCATCTTTTTCAATATTGAAATTGATTTGCGGTTGTTTTTGTTTTATTTTTCTATTCACATTTTTATCGAAAAACACAAAACAAAAACTTTCCGAATTGGATGCATATTGACGACTTTGGCTAATCGAAAACAAGTAGTCTAAAATTGAAACGAACAACAAAAAAGTAGCAGCCAATTTAAATTCAATGTGCTTCGCGTATTGGGATTCGTTCTGACTTTAAATCTAATTATTGTGGTATCTTTGTTCTGTTTTCTAGATACACACTGTCAATTGACGACAATTTCGAAAAGTTTTGCATTTAATCCATGGGGGTCGTATTTTTTGTTGTTTTGTTTTGTTAGGCGTGCATGTAACCCGCGGAGGGAAAAAAATCACTTAAACAAATTCATTGATTGATTGCATGCAATTTAATTCAATTTAACCGACATCGAAAAGTTCAAAAAGAACGAATTTTCTACGTCGATATACAAATCGAATCCTTGTCTGAAATCAATCAAACGAATGCGTTTGTCGTCGCAACAGATTTATTTGACTCGCTTGAATTCCGCAAAAATTTACATGGATTTGAAACAAATTTGTCCTGCGGCTTCGACTTTCGAAAATTGTGAAAATGTATGAAGAAACCACGACAATCACTGGAAAACTTATGCGACACAAAACAGACTGTTTAACTTGAACACTTTCGGGAATTTGCCAAGTCGAAACTTGCACACAGTGCACATACAAAAATAATTGCTCTTTGGTCGTCTTTATTTGACAATTTATTGTTTTAAATTCGATTGTTCAGACTGAGAAAAATTCAAGTTCCTTTTGCCATCATTGCACACACACACAGTCTATACTTTTTTTCACAACGGCGGAAACTAACACAGAATTTTCCGAAAACTTCTTTATCATAATACTTTGTGAATTGGTAAACCGGAAAAAAGTCGTCGGGTGGTTTATGTGTATTTTTTCTTTTTACTCTTACACTTTGTTTGATTCACATATTTTTTTCTTCTTTGGTTTGAACTGTTCACCGTGTCGATTTTCGTTGAAATTCTTATGTGAGTAGAAAAATCAAATCTTCAGTGTTGTTTGGTGTCGATGGGATCTTTCTTTCATTCACGTCTGACGGAATTGGCAGACCAACACAGATTTCACGTCTAAACTCGGCGAGCGTTGAACTATAACTGAGAGCGAAATGTATCGACGGCGTGCTTGCCAGCACGAGACAGAAACGAACGTGTCTGTTATATTCTCCGTTTTATTTGAATGTTGCTTGTTGCTACGCATCGCCAAAGAAACATGTCATACAGGCTTGCGCTGCTGAATCCAAGAATGAATTTTCAATGTTACACGTTGGTCGATGTTATGTTTTGGTTTATTTTATGAATGTTAGCGTGTTAGAGTCTTACTTTCACTAACATTGTACATACAAACATTTGTGTGAATTAATCAAACACACACGTTACCACTACATGATGTGACACGTTACAAAGGCGGCGAACGAATTGAGTGAAAAATGCTATGGCTATAAATATTGAAGCACACAATGCATTCCACACGCGTATAGCGGTATTTTTTTTCGTAATGCATGCGTCGGTGTCGAGAGTATTGTTATTGTTCGGCAATGTTGTAGGAGAGTCGTACGACATGTAAATTTTATAAATACAAATGAAAAATTAAACGAGAGAATATGTAGCCAAAATGAGAGGCATGCATTGTTAAAGGGAGTGCAAAGAAGATGGAGCACAAGAACTTGCACGCATTATGCAATGCTAGATCAAGCCTTTATTCAAACTGAAGAGAAAATATGAATGAATGAATGAGATGCAAATAATCGGATTTTGCGTATAATTCGTGTATATGGTAAAATAGGTATTTTTTCTATATTGTTTCAAGCGTGCGGTAAATATTTACACGGTTACTGTTGATATATTTCTGGTCTATTGGCACGAAGCTAGAGACAATCGAGTGGTTTTGTTGTTGATGTCATACACTGCACCAGTTCAATATGATTCTGGCCGTTCATTCTCTCTATCTCCCACTCCCTTCTTTACTCTCTCTCTCTCTCTCTCTCTCTCTCTCTCTCTCTCTCTCTCTCTC